>NC_057814.1:467062612-467197249 GCF_018294505.1 Triticum aestivum | reverse complement strand
AGAGCGGCATCCGCGCGCTCTGCGTCGAGTCGAGCCTCTGCCGCCTGGTTCAAGTCCAGGACGTCCGGTTCCGCCTGCAGGAGGGCCTCGATGGCAGCGGCATCCGCGTGCTCCGCCTCAAGTTGAGCCTCCGCCGCCCGGTTCACATCCACGACATCCGGTTCTGCCTGCAGGAGAGCCTCGATGGCAGCGGCATGCGCGCGCTCCACGTCGAGTTGAGCCTCTGCCTCCCGGTCCTCCTTTAGTATCGCCATGTTGAACCGCTGGTCCACCTGCACCATGGGGGACTCGGACGCCGACACGAAGTCGACGTCCATCGTCTCATACCCATCGGGGGCCTTCTGCGCCGCGACCTCCGCCATGAACATTGGATTGACCTCCTCCTCCTCGTAGCTTGGCTCCAGAGAACTCGGGGATTGGCCCGCCGCAAAACGAGCTTGGGAACGGAGGTTTGTGGCGCCGACCGCCGCCGCGATTTCTGCGCGGCGCTCCGGCGTCAGCATCTTGTAGTAAGTGATCTTGCGGCGCACCATGGCTTTCCGGCGAACTAGGGGACGCTTGATGCGGGCTAGGGGATCGAAAGGTGGGGGAATGGGCTGGAGATTTGGTGTGGTTTTAGGGCAGTGGCTGGCGTAGGCCGAGCAGCGAAGGTTCTGGTGTGAATAGTGGTTCCGGTGACGACTTATTGTCGCTCTTCTCGCGTTCGCGTTGCAGCCCGACACGATGGACCCTCCACGTCGCTCACCGAATGGAACGTGCTTCGTCTTGCGTTTTCGCTTGCTTGTGGGACCATAGTTGAGAGCAAACCGACGTCCCTCCCCCTCCCCCGCCCGCGTCATTTATTATACCACCACTCCCTCCGTTTTATGCGGAGTAAATAAAAACAGAGGGAGTATACTACGGATGAGGATCCCCTGACGTGGCCGAACCCATTGAGTAACTGACATGCGTTGCCTAGCAAGCATGGGGTCCGCCAGTAAGTGACCGAAAGGGAGGGTAAGGAAGGGATACCTACGTCAGAGGATCCACTTCCACTATACTACTTTGACCAAATGTTAGAGTAATAATATATGACATGCAACTTACACAAATGTTAGAGTAATAATATATGACATGCAACTTACACAAAGCATACAGGGTCTAGTGCGTTTTCGAGGCTAACTTTGACCAAATGTTAGAGTAATAATATATGACATGCAACTTACACAAAGCATACGGTCAAATTCGTATGCGAAAGGAGTTTCCAATGATATAATATTCACATTATACATCTCATGTACTATTAATCTTGTCAATAGTCAAATTGGAAACCATCTTGAGTACAAATCTAGGAGTACGTACGAATCTAACAATATTGATTGGGCGTTGTTGAATGTTGATACCTTTTTGATCAAAGTAGAGATACTTTGACTACACATAAAACTTATATGTAAACTAGAAAGGATAGGGGGAGTATATTGTACGTTCAAAAACGAAACGAACATTGAATACCCTTTATATATGATTTGCGGATGCTATGATCACCGGTTCAAAATTTTGAATCCGCCTTAGGTATCACGTGCCCCCACTCGTTCCCTCTCGATTTCATCTCGGGGTCTGGAGATCTATTGAAAGAGGACTAGGGTGGGTACATGCGAATGATACTCGGCGGAATGTTCAAATGAGGCATGCGGGAGGATGGACTCGACTGGAGGGCTACATGATCGATGGAGAAGAGGGTTGGAGAGGAATGAGAAATAAGCAAACGCCACATGACTATACTTGAACGGCTCAAATAAACAATAAGTTGTCTCGCTTGGCCTACATAGTGAAAGGCCTAATGCGCAACGCGGAGCACTAACGCTAGAATATGGCCGGGAAAACAGGGAAACCGACATGTGGGGCACACCCGCCGGGACGACGTAACGCAGACTAGTACAATGGAGGAGCTGGCCCTCGACCTCCTCGCCACCGACAACCGTTCATGTGGGTCGTTGGGGCCAACAACGGGGCGCAGCTCCAGCACCGCCTCTGGACACGGCGACCGCGGTGAGCGACACGCTCATATCGTCGCTAGACACGGTTGGTTTCAGTGTGCCGAGGGTGGCGTTAGTGATGTGGCACGACCAACGGTATGTTTGGTTTGTGCCCAAGGTTGCCCCATCAAAGCATTGGGTAGCCAAAATTTTGGTTGAGGTATTGGTTGCCCATGATTTGGCCGACATTGGCAAGAAAAATGAACTAGAGTTGGCTAGAGTTCATTGGCATGCCAAAGAAATGGCAACCATCCAAACAAAGACCAATCTTTGGGTCATGACCAAATTTTTTGTTGAGGTATTGGTTGCCCATGATTTGGCCGACATTGGCAAGAAAAATGATCTAGAGTTGGCTAGAGTTCATTGGCATGCCAAAAAAATGGCAACCATCCAAACAAAGACCAATCTTTGGGTCATGACCAAAATTTTGGTAAGGTGCACTTTGGCCACAATCCAAACACACCCCAACACCCGGCTCGTCGAGGATGCACGGGGCGCCGCGACGCGTCCGCGGAGTGGTGTAGCACGACCAACTGCATCCTCTGGACCTGAGACCATGCCGGGTCATCTTGCTTCTTCAATGACATGCGGGGATCGCATGTGAGCAAAGGGCATCTCCAACGTTGCCACGACCGCAGCTGACTACCCTGGCACACCAAAACCCTCGTCCCTCGCGCCGTCACGCGGTGCGTTCCCAGCCAGCGCCAGCTGCCCGCATTCATGCCGTCCATTCGTATGTCGTCATTAAGAGGCTCGGTGCCCGAGGAACCAACTCCGGCGACTTAATGACGCACCCGGACGCTTGGCCTCACCGGAATGCGCTACTTAAAGCAGCAATGCCCAGCTAACCTCCACACCATAGCGCATTGTCCTCCTACCTGGCACCACATCCGCCATGACCGCAAGTGCGAACGCTCTGCGAGAGAGCTTGTCTTCGGGGATGAAGCTCGAGGTCGCCGCCCTCGCTCAAGTCGCCTCTCGCGACGCGACCGCACCGTCAGCTACGCGTCCTACGCCGCCGTCCAACGTCCGGCACCGCCGAGGTCGGGGACTCCTCCCAGGATGATTAGGGCATGGGAGGCGGCAGGGCATGGTGTGCCAACTGGCCGGTCCGTATCCCGTGTTCTACTCTTCCTCGCCGGAGACCGCACCTTCACTTCACGGGTCTTGAACCCCGCCCCCGTACATAGAGATCGCAGATGGAGGACGTCGGTCGCCGCCGTAGAATAGGTTTAGGGTTGGGTTTCTTTTATTTTTCTGTCCTATAAAAGTTCGAAATGTAATGAAAATCTGCCGTGTTTGCATTAATCTCGGCCGGTGTATATGAACTTTCACAATAATATACATATTGTAGGAGTACTAGCAAGATGCCCGTGCGTTGCACGGAAGATCAACATCTTGTGGGAGAAAAGGATGAACCAGGGAAAGCCTTATCTGCAAATGTGGAGAGGAGTGCGGGTATATTGTCATAGTTTCCTTCCTATCCGTTAGATATAGATCGGACGGCCTATATTGCAGGATGACAGGCACACCATCATCACCAACTCTGCTTTTTATTGAACCGAGACAAATCTAACATGCGAAGTAAAATAAACACATAGGGTCTATACATACACAAATTATCTTAGGCACTCCAATAGTACGTCCACTACACATTCACGCATTTCACATCTTTCTACATCTACGGGAACCTACGAAAGGGTTAACGTAAATTGCCTCTCTCTCTCCTCCCCTGATTTTCATGGTGGTGGGCCCCTCCCTCCCCCCAATCTACAATCAACAGCTCACACGTTTCACATTACGTTAATTACGTAACTGGGATTACGTAGGTGTAGCATTACTCGTCCTAAAAAAACCCAACTAAGCCAACCTCCCAGCATATCGCGCGGGAAAAGACCCGGCCGCGCGGTTTTAGTCGGGATTACTGGATTACTAGTAGTAGTATCGATGGATCGCGCGAAGCAACAAATTTTTTTTGAGGGGGCGAAGCACCTAGTTTAAAAGGAAAAAAGGCGGTACACTCACGGCACTCCTGTCGTGGTCGCATTGCACCCCACACACGTTCGGTCCTGCACACGGCTCACGCAAACGGACCGCACTTCGGCTTGCCTCTTCACTGACACGTGGGACTGCACTTGGAGAAACCGACCATGCGCCAAACTCCCCCCGCCCACCGCGCGAAAATCCTCCCCCCCCCACACCCAAAAATTCCCCCCAAATCTGATTCAACCGCCCTTCGGCCAACTAGCCAATAATATTCCCCAAACCCCCTCCCCCCTGTCCCCCTCCACTCCATTCGCTCTGCCAAAGCCGCCCTCCCCGCCGCGCCGATACGTCAGCGCCGCGGTTCGGCGATCCTCTCACTCCCACAGTACGCTCTCGTAGACTGCCGTCCTCTAGCCGCGCCGCCACCTCTGGCTACGTTCTTGTGGAGGCGCATGGCGGTCAGCGCCGCCACCGCTGGCGACGTTCGTGTGGAGACGCACGGCGGTCAGCTTCTCCCACGGTACGCGCATTCTAGACTGAGGCCCCGTTCATGTCGGTGTAGCGCTGAATGTTAGTTGATAGACGCTGTTAATATCACTGTTTGCCGAAGTAGTTTACTGCCAATATGCTCTGCTTAAGAAGCTTCCTTGCCCTGTTCTGCACTCAATCTGCTTAGCTGAGATGGCATGCCAAGGCCGATTAGTTGCTAAAATATCCTGCCATATATTTATTGTGACGTAGATTGCCATGGTCTAGTAGCCAATCTGTTAGGTGAAATAGCTCTACACCGTTTTATACTCGATCTTTGTTGCTGCGATGGCCATCGATAGTTCGATGGCTGTGTGCTCGGCCTCATTGACTGCTGAAATAGCCTGCCATAATTTGGCACTCAAATCTGTTTGCTGAATTAGCTTTACATATATTTCGTTACTTAGATCTGCTCGTCCAAATATCTTGCCATAGCTTTAGACATCGAGCTAGGTATTTTTTCTGGACTTCATAAAAAAGCATATATGTTTTTCCTGTAATATCTAGTAGAAGAACTAATTTGTATGTCTAACAGATGGACAGGACTTGGATAACTTCTGCTCGAAGATTCTCTGATGCATATGTCGAGGGGGTTGAAAACTTCATGAACTTTATCAGAGCTGAGTACGGTGGTCCAAAATCAGATGTGCTCTGCCCGTGTAGCAGTTGTATGAATTCAGTTACAAGACCCCAGTCAACTGTGCAAAATCATCTACACTTGTATGGGATGTCGGTCACATATACTAGGTGGGTTCATCATGGTGAAGCTGTGAACGCCAATGTTATTGACTACGTGGAAGCAGCAGATCACCATCTTGATCTGCCTGATGCTCAGGTGGAAGAGGAGGAGGAGGTGGTGGTGGCGGAGCCAGTGAGTTTGACCAACATTGAAACAATGCTACGAAATGCTCGTGCATTCCGTGAACTTTCACCTACAGAAGAAAAACGGTGGGCCGGCATGTTGAAACAATGCAACGCTGCAGTCACCCCAGGAAATAAGCTATCAGTATTCTCAGCTATGGTCACCTTTCTTCAGGTGAAGACATCTGAGCGGATGACCAACAGATCATTCGATGCGATGTTGGCTGCTTTCCGCGAATCTTTCCCAGATGCGTCTGAGCTGCTACACACCTACAGTAAAATGAAGAATTTCCTTCGTGCAGTTGGAATTGGATATGATATGATCCATGTTTGTAAGAATAATTGTGTTCTGTTCCGGAAGGATTATGCCAACTTAAGTGAATGCCCAAAATGCAAATCATCAAGATGGAAAGATGGCAATGCTGTGAAGAGGATTCCTCATAATGTTCTGAGACATTTTCCAATTATACCAAGATTGCTGAGGTTGTTTCATGATGCTGAAACAAGAGAGGATGTACTGTGGCATTCTAGGAACCAGGAGTACAGAGATCAAAATGTAATGAGCCATCCATCTCATGGTAGTGAGTGGAAAAGCTTCAATGATAAACACAAAGAGTTTGCTGCTGACCCGAGACACATTAGACTTGGCTTAGCTTCAGATGGATTTAACCCATTTGGCCACCAGAGCGCCACATATAGCATGTGGCCAGTGCTTGTTATCCCTTACAACATGCCTCCAAATGTCTGCACCAAAGAATCAAACTACATGATGGCCTTGCTCATCCCAGGTCCAAAAAGTCCTCGAAAGGATTTTGATTTGTTCATGGAGCCTCTTGTGGAGGAACTTCAACAGCTATGGAAGGGTGTTCTCACTCGAGACCTATATAGCAGCCCACCAGCTGATTTCTTTCTGCGTGCTGTTATAATTTGGTGCATCCATGATTATCCAGCTTTGGGCACTATATCAGGGCGAACGACACATGGTTACAATGCATGTGTTCGCTGTGACAGGAATCCGCTGTCATACGCAATACTTAGCAAGATCTGTTATGTTGGACACCGCCATTTCCTTGCCAAGGACAAGCCGCATCCTAGAAAATACCGAAGATATGTGTTCAATGCAAAGCATGAAAACTGTGATGCGCCAAAGAGGCTCACCGCCGATGAGTTGCAAGTGGAATTAGAGAAGGTCAGGCATATTACACCAGGAAACCATCCTGGTAATCGTAACGGGAAAAGGAAGCATGGCAGGGTAGAAGAGAGATTATTGTTTACCCGCAGGTCCACTTTGTGGGACTTGGAGTATTGGAAAGATTTGGATCTGCGGAATAATCTTGATGTGATGCACATCGAGAAAAATATATGTGACAACATTATCGGCACACTTCTTAATATTGAAGGCAAGACGAAAGATACCTTAAAATCTAGGATTGATTTGACACACCTGGGTATCAGAAAGGATTTGCAGGTGCAAGATGAAGGTAAACCACGGGATATGGCACCAGCTGTGTACGTCTTGGACAAGGTAAAAAGAAAAGAATTCTGCAAGGTCCTGTCACGTGTGAGATTCCCACATGGATTTGCTTCCAACCCAGAAAGGAGAGTCAGTGCAGATGGAAACAAGGTACAAGGGTTGAAAACTCATGACTGCCACGTCCTACTTCAAAGGGTTTTACCTGTTATCCTTAGAGGATTGGGCCGCCCTGACTTATACAGAGCAGTTGCAGAGTTGGGACAATTCTTCAGGGAACTCTGCAGTAGGAATATCAGGATAGATGCTTTGGAGCGTCTTAGAGACAAGATACCAACTATCTTATGCGACCTTGAGAAGATATGTCCTCCAGCCTTCTTTGATGTGATGGTGCATTTGGCTGTTCATCTACCTGATGAGGCACTACTTAGAGGTCCAGTACAGTATGGCTGGATGTACCCTATTGAAAGGCGGCTAGGCACTTTCAAGGGCTATGTTAGGAACAGAGCTAGACCCGAGGGTTCCATTGCAGAGGCCTACATTGCTACAAAAGCGTTGACATTCTGCTCAAAATACATTGAAACATCTGATCAGCTTAGCAAAGAGGTGGGTGATGACAATCCCGGGCTCAATGTTTTCGATTATTCTGTTCGAGTTACAGGGAAGAGTCGAAAAGAGGACAAACCTAAAGATTTGGACAAAATGGTTTGGTATATGTTGAATAACTGTCCTGAGATACTACCTTATATCAAGTAAGTGCAGTACTGCAGCTTATACATCGTAATCTACTAAACTTGCAGCACATTCTTATATATTTAGATGTTTGACGCGATCACTATGTTGTGCAGCATCTACAAAGAGGAGTTACTGCCACAAAATCCAAGAAACATTGACAAACTGGTTATGGCAAGATTTGCGAAATGGTTCAAGAACCATGTAAGCTTTTGAAGTGCACTGTCAGTTTTTTTAATATATTGAGTACATAAGATGATCAGCTTGTCTATTTTCTAACCATAGGTTAAGAAGATGTGGGAGGATGGGCAGGCAGTTGATGATGCCCTTTACTCACTAGCAATGGGTCCTGATACTCGGGTAAGACATTACGAATCTTGCGTTGTTGGAGATGTGCGCTACAACACCCTTGCACGAGACGAAGGCAGGAAGAGACAAAACAGTGCCATCATGAGCACGGATACGTATGACAAAGAGACAACTGAAATGTATGCTAACATAACAGACATTGTTCAGTTGCAGTATATCTCCAGTTTCGAGGATCATCGGTGTGTGGTTCTGTTGTGCTATCGTTGGTATAACCTGTTTTCCAGGATCGCAAAACCCAGAGCTGATGATTATTTCAAATCCATCAATGTCAAGGCGGCGTACCAGACCAACGAGCCTTTTATTTTGGCAAATCAAGCAACACAAATATTTTTCTTAGAAGACACATTTGCACGTAGCGATGACTGGAGAGTATTGCAAAGGTTTGAGCAGAGGAATTCATTTAATGAAGTTGCACAACAAGATGATGCTTACACTGCTCCTGATGTACAAGATAACACAGATGTTCCTAATATCTTTGAGAACCATCACGTCAATGACGCCGGCGAAAAGATTGCCTGTCGTGCTGTGGACATACAAGAGTTGATCAAGAAGAAGCCAACGTTTAGGACGTTGAGGACGAAGAAGAAGATGACACCGTGGGGAATTATGATTCAAACTGATACACATGGCGAAGATGTTGACGCTGCTGCTGCGGATGATGATTACATTGCTTTTGTCATATTTGCCTGTCAGAAGACGTTTTTTTATCTACTATGTGAAATTGTGTTTGCTATGACAACTGAAACCTGATGAACATGTTGTTTAGTATTTTGCTGTGAGAACATCACTTGTTATGTATGCTGATTTGTGTTTGGTGATTGTATGACAACTAAAACATGATGACATTGTTGTTTAGTTGTACTCATATTTGGCTGTGAAACTTGAATTTGATGACATAGTTTGCTGTTGGACTGCAATTTGCTCGACGTCTTCAAATGAGAACAAAGCTGACCCGACAGGGCCTCTGCTATTTATTTATTTATTTATATGAGCAAAAGGGGATACCCCCTGATTTCCGTTAATAGAAATCATTAGATGTTCACAACACTACGCCCAGCCTTCTACACAGGTTTCATTCATTACTAGTTTCAGCAAAGTGCTCATGTCGTAGCCACTGAATACATCACGAGTGCTACATACATTGCAAATAAAGAGACAATCATCCTACAGAGCACATCGATTTTGCCCATTATCTTCACAAGCTCTTTCATCTCCTCATTGCTGTCAAGGCCGTTCAGCAGCTGTTCTTGGCCATGATCAGAGGAACTGCATCTTTAACCTTCTGCTCTGCATCTTCCTCTTCTGTCGTTCCTTCAGTTACTTGTCCAACACCCCAACCTACGGGTATTGGGATTCCTCGGCTAACCAAATAATCAGCGTAGTTGCATTCCCCCACATCAGCAACTTCCCAGAAATACAAATCACACGAATCTTCCCTTTTCTGCATGAATCAAATTGGAAGATCATCAACCAAACTATTAAAAAAATCAGCAACTAAAAGCAGCAGAACAACACTTAGACATATTATTACCCCATGATTCGGGCATTTATAGAAGACTCGGCCAGGGTTGCGGATTGTGGTTGAGACGCGAAGGATGACTCTGCGTGATTTGCAGCAGTGGCACCACACCAACGACAGCGGGTTGCGATGAGCAATCGGCTGCGGTGCGCGTGCCAGCGGGGGTGTGATGAGACCCACAGGCGATGGTACAGGTGGCGACTTGGCGCATATCTGGTTGTTGCCTGCTGAAGAGCGGGTGGACAAGCAGCCAGCGGACATGGTTGCTGCGGCCAGAGCTTCTGATGCTAGGCAGAGTAAGTAGAGAAGAGGAGAAGCGAACGTTGGATATGAAGTTTCATTACTTGTAGAGTAGCATAGCACCATATATAGTCATAGTCTAGGTTTGGATTCGAACCAGCTACAGGAGGGACCTCCTTGTTTTGTGAAAAAAATATTCTCCACCTGACAGCTGGGACCCACCGGCTGTATCTTCGCACGGAAGGAAGTGCCTCCTTGTTTTGCAAAAAAAATTATTCATCCCGTTGACAGCTGGGACCCGTCAGATTTGGTGACTGACTTGTGGGCCTACTAAGCGGACGTGTACGCACGGCTTTGTCAACTTAATCAACAAATGATTCTAGCAGCTGGACCGTTGGATGTTAATCCAACTGCCGTGCTCCTTCTTCAACCTCTGTTCTTGCTCCTGTCTCCCGTGGGCGGCACCGCGGCTATGCTGCCGCGCACCCGAACCAGTGAAGTTTCCCACTCCTCTCCATCTGCGACTCCACTGCCCCGTCTTCCCCATCTCCAGGTCGTTCCAGTCAGGGTGCACTCGGCACGATGTGGTCAACGTGGTCAAAAACCGAGAGTCATCGGAAGATGACTATACGTGAGAGGCTGACAGTGGGGACGCACCACGCCCATGGACACATGCATGCAACGGAACGCGGCGAGGTCAACGTGGTCAAGGAACGACTTCCATCGGAAGTATACTGTACGTGGAGAGTCTCAGCTGGGTCCACGGCCGCAGCAAGTAAGTGCCTCCTTATTAAGCGGAAGATAATGATTCCTCCAACTGACAGCAGGGACCCACTGGACGGGCCACCGTATTTTGCGAAAAAATGTTTGCCCCCTGACTGCTGGGACCCACCTGACAGGCCACCGTATTTCGCGAAAAAACGTTCCCCCCGCTGTCAGCTCGGACCCACCGGAAGTGCCTCCTTATTACGCACAAAAAATGAATACTCCCCCGGCTAGCTGGGACCCACCTTGGTGGGAGGATGACTTGTGGGCCTACTAAGTTGACGCGTACATAGGGCTTGTCAACTTAGTCAACAAACGATTCTGGCAGCAGTAACCGTTGGATTTGAATCGAACAGTCCTGCTGCTTCTTCAATCGCTACTCTTCTTGCACCAGCCGCCCAAACCAGCGCCGGGGAGACCGCCTGCTCCTGCCTCCAGTGGCCAGCTGTGCTGCCGTTGAGGCCTCATTGCCCCCTACTACTCCCACCGCTAGCCAGGCCCTGCGGCGACGGCAGCCTCACACCGCAGCCGAACCAGTGAACCCCCATACTCCTCTCTGCGTGGGCATCCACTGCCGCGTCTTCCCCGGCTCCGTGTCGTCCCCTTCCTAGGCCTCGCCGTCGTCCACCACCTTGGTGCTCTCGGCGCGGCGTGGTCAACGTGGTCAACGACATTGCATCGGAAGAGTACTGTACGTGGAGAGGCTGACAGCTGGGTCCACGGCCACAACCCAGTTTTTTGTGATTTGCCAAGTAAGTCGCTTTGTCAGGCCTGTTGGGCTGTAAATCTTTCAAGACGAGGAGAGCTTTCATTCGGCTGGCCGAGAAAATGGCCCATCAGTAATGAGAAATGGGATGTACATTTTTAAAACACATCAAACCGGCAATTAGTTTCAAATATCTTTTTTTTCATTTCGAGATTTTAAATTACATTAATTTTTATGCGTGGAGAATTTGTTGGATTTTATATTGATATACATTTATTTTTAAAATCAGTTTGAATGTGAGTCGAAATTGCGGGATTAAAAACAGTTTGGACCGCACCGAAATATGCAAAATTTCGCATAATTTTTTAACCGTGGCCACAATATGGCATGTAATGCTAACAAAATGAATATGGGCTCCAAAAAAACCTTAATAATTAGCAAATGGGCTGCAAATTATTAGAAATAATGGCAGATGGGCTGTATGCTGTTTTCCACAGATTTGAGGCTTTCCTAAAAAAAGGTTGACGCACAAGCACTGACTGTTGGATGTCCATCCAACGGCCGTCGTGCTTCTTCAATCTCTGCTCTTCCTGCTCCAGCCGCTCAAACAAGCGCCGGCGGGACTGCCTGCTCCCTCCTCCCCGCGGCCGGCTCTACTGCCGCGCAGGCCTCACCGCCCCGCCGTACTCCCATCGCTGGCCTAGCCATCCCTCTACTCACCCACACCTGCTGTTATTCTCCGGCGACGGCAGACGAACCAGTAAACCCTCGTACAGTGGTACTCCCCTCCGCGTGGGAAACAACTGCCGAGTCTTCCCTGCCTCCGTGTCGTTCCCTTCCTAGGCCTCGCCGTCGTCCACCGCCCTGGTGCTCTCGGCGCGGCCTGGTCAACGTGGTCAACGACCGACATGCATCTGAAGTGGACTGTACGTGGAGAGGCCGACAGTTGGGTCCACGGCCGCACGCAAGGAAATGCCTCCTTATTACGCGCAAAATAATGATTCCTCCACCTAACATTAGGGACCCATTGAAAGGGCCTCTGTATTTCACAAAAAAAACGTTACCGCCACTGACAGCTCGGACCCACCAGCTATATCTTCGCACGCAAGGAAGTGCCTCCTTATTATGCACAAAAAAAAATGAATACTCCCCCTGTTAGCTGGGACCCAGTATAGTGGCAGGCTGACTTGTGGGCCTACTAAGTTGACGGGGACGGAGGGCTTTGTCAACTTAGTCCATATGCACGATTCTAGCTCCAGTGACCGTACGATGTCCATCCAACGGCCGTAGTGCTTCTTCAACCTCTGGTCTTCTTGCTCCAGCCGCCCAAAGCAGCATCGGTCGTGCCGGATGCTCCTGCCTCCCGTGGCCGGTTGTGCTGCCGCGGAGGCCTCACCGCCCCCTACTATTCCCACCACTGGCCAGGCCCTGCGTGACGGCAGGCTCACACCGCAGCCGAACCAGTGAACCCTCGTACTCCTCTCCGCGCGGGCTTCCACTTCCGCGTCTTCCCCGGCTCCCCGTCGTCCCCTTCCTAGGCCTCGCCGTCGTCCACCGCCCTGGTGCTCTCGGCGCGGCGTGGTCAACGTGGTCAAGGAACGACTTCCATCGGATGTGGACTATACGTGGAGAGGCTGACAGCTGGGTCATGGCCGCAGCAAGGAAGTGCCTCCTTATTACGCGGAAAATAATGATTCCTCCACCTGACAGCTGGGACCCACCGGACGGGCCACTGTATTTTGCGAAAAAAATGTTTCCCCCTGACTGCTGGGACCCACCAGCTACATCTTCGCACACAAGGAAGTGCGTCCGGGCAAAAAAAACGATTCGCCCCCCTGACTGCTGGGACCCACCAGATACATCTTCGCAGGCAAGGAAGTGCCTAACAGTCGGGACCCACCTGGTCGAAGCATACATAGCATTGTCATTCTGGTCGCGAAGGTGTACGTACATATATACTGGTGGATGTAGAGGCGTGCACGTGTCGTAGTAGAGGCGCGTACGTGTCATAGTAGAGGTGCGCACGTAGCATGTACACGTACGTACAGCGGCCAGAGTGCAAGAAAGAAAATACGGCCACATATGTGTACATACGGGCGGGGTCTCGAACGCCTACTCGCGCATACGTACGGCCAGGGCTCGTGTACATGGCTGGCTCGGAACAGAGAAACAGCGTCGTCGTCGTGTTCATGGGGAGGCAACCGGTTGGGTCGGAACGGAATGCGTCGTCGTGTTCATCGGGAGGGCTTGGATGGAACAGCCGATGGAAACGAGGCCTGGCGTACCGCAGAACGGAGGAAACGGCCTTGTGTTCGACCGGCCACATTTGCAATGGGATCTTGTTCATCGGGAGGGGTCTGGCGTACCGCAAAACGGAGGAAACGGACCTCCTACGGTCGAAACGGGGGTCCTGTTGATCGGGAGGGGTGTGGCGTACCGCAAAACGGAGGAAACAGACTTGTGTTGGAGCGCTACGGTCAAAACGGGGGTCCTGTTCATCGGGAGGGGTGTGGCGTACCGCAAAACGGCACTCCATGGGATACTGTTCATCTCCACCGTCGACCCCCTCCAGCCTCCATGGGCTACTGTTCATCCACCGTCGACCTCCTCCAGCCTCCACCTGCGTCTGTTCATCCACGGGCTCCTGTTCATCCAGCCTCCACCACGCGCTACTCCACCGGCTACTGTTCAACCAGCCCTCTCCACGGGCTCCTGTTCAACCACCCCTCCACGGGCTACTGTTCATCCAGCCCTCCACCGTCTACTGTTCATTCTGCCCTCCACGGGGTGGTCCTGTTCATCCTGCCCTCCACGGGGTCCTGTTCATCCAACCCCAACCGGCTCGATCAATCGGGGTCCTGTTCATCCAGAGGCAACACCACGGGGTCCTGTTCATCCACCCCCACCGGGAACTGTTCATCCAAACCCCCCCAGCAATGCTCACTGTTCATCCAGAGGCAGCATCGATCGGCTTCAGTTAGCAGCAGTAGCAAAGGAATCGCTCGATTGGGTTCAGTTAACAGGCATCGATCGATCACTCAGGTTCAGTAACGCGTAGCCTGCAGTGCAATCGCTCGGGTTCAGTTAGAGCCCAACGCCTCGCTCGGGTTCAGTTAGAGCCAATGCCTCGCACACACGCGCGTACGTGTATGAGAGAAACGCGCATCGCTCGGCCCCCGACCTCCCACCGTAACCGGGAACTCCCCGAAATTTTCCTCGCCCTCGCTTCTACCACGGTTTTTTCGTCATGGACGGCCCAAAGAATGTCATGCAGCTGCGTCTCCGGCCCGCCCAGGACGAAAAGCCCATTTCCTGTCATGATTTTTTGTCATAGAAGTAGGAGCCCACCACATCTATGATGATACCGGGTTTTGTCACAATTATCATCATAGAAGTGTCATATGTATGTCAGAAAAAAATTTCGTTCAGCCCAAAATGTCACGGATGTGTCTTTTTTTGTAGTGCTAGCTCCGCCAACCTATGCAACCAACTGCTTTAGCTGGTCGCTGAAGGGTACCGGATGTTCGGATCCCAGATGTTGGGACAAGAATAGCTTCTTCGTAGACCTCCCTTCCTCGGCTTTGTAATACTCGGTAGCATCCGATACTCTGTGCGGCAGATCCGCAAACGCCCCTGGAAAATCCAAATTCAGGATAAGTACAAGGAACATTTCTTCTATATACTTGCTATGCAAGGTGAAAGACTTACCCGCTGTAATCATCTTGGCCGCCTGAATTTCCTGGAGAGCTCTCTGGGCTTCGGCTCGTGCATCCTGTGCGCTCTGGTGGACCTTCGCTAATTTGGCCTCTTGCGCCTTACAATCACGGTCCAGGGACTCAAATCTCTCTATCGCGCCCTGGAGCTGTTGCTGCGCCTCACCAACCCGGGCCTCGTGCTTCTCACGCGAGGCGAGTTCCTTGGCCGCTTTGTCCTCGGCCTCGGGTAGCGCCTTCTTAAGGGTTACCACCTCGGTCGCGGCCCCTAATAAAGTTTATGACAATTTAGTCCATTCGGACTATTCATTTTCTAGAAATATACCTACAGGTTACTACATACCTTGGTTATACTCTAGCTGCTTCTTCACGAGGCCAAGCTCCTCCTCGGCCCGCTCCAGTTTCTGCTTCAGTCCGGAGACCTCCGCAGCCTGAGCACTGGCTGCCTTACGCGATACCTGCTTATTCACATAGACAATTCATGTTAGACTCCTGCGATATTCCTTCTCGATCCTCTGTTCGGCTTTCCTTCACGAACACCAAACAGAGCATCAGGGGCTACTGTCTGTACCATGATATTTTTTACAATCACTTACCTCAAAGCCCGTTAGAAGGCTAGTACAGGCTTCGGTCAGCCCGCTTTTGATGAACTGAACCTTCTCTATCACCGTGTCCATAAGGACACGATGTTCATCCACAATAGAGGCGCCTCGTAGCGCCTCCAGCAGGCTATCTGACGCCTCTAATTGGACAGAGGTCACCGGTGGAACAGGCACGTTCCCTCCTTGAAGGGAACGCCGTGCGCTGGACCCAGGAGCCATGTAGATCTCCGGGATGGTATCCGGCTGAGGTCCAAAGGGAACTCGGGCCCCGTCACCAGTTCCCATGGGAACTTCTTTCCCCACATGTCGGCGGCCGAAAAATCATCCTGGGACGTAGCCCTGATGATCTCCGGAATCTCCCCCCGGCCTGGGAAAGTCTTTTTGGACACCACCTCGTCATCACCCTTGGGTGAGATGGAATGAGCAGGTGGCGGAGATATGCTGGCCCTCTCCTTCGAGCCCAGCGAATCCTCAGTTGAGGTCTGCGGGGAGCCATCACGTGCCGGACTGCAGTAACAAGGCTTACAACATGTCGATACTATAAAACGGGAAGGCCATACGTTTGCGGATTCTGGTACTTACGAAGCGGCTCGAGGCTTGGTCCGGCGAGGTCGTTCCGGACTGCTATCAATACCCCACACGGAGTTATCCGTTTGGGAGCCTTTAACCTTCTTGGGAGCTTTCGCCTCCGGATCCGGGGGAGCCGCCCTCTTCTTCCTCCCCACCTCAGGTGGGGAATCGCTTTCTTCTCCTTCATCTTCGTCGTTGTCATCGGATGAAGAGGAAGTCTCGTCCTCGGACGACATGTCCGGAGCACCTTTTTGGCAAGGGCCTTTCTTGGCCCCTTTGGCCACTTTCTTGGCCGTCTTCTCTGGCACGTCATACGGCGCCGGAAACAACATCTTCGTCAAAAGTGGGAATTCTTCCTCCTCAGGAAGCGGAGCCGGACAGCTAATCTGCTCTGCCACCTCAATCCAGGTCTGGTAAAGTAGATGGAGGAGCTCAGTATCCATCCTCAAAATATGCTGGTGAAGGGTATACCTCGGAAGCATTAAAAGGCTTACCGAATTGGCCTGGCACTTTGAGCTAAGCCCACGATTTTCGGTCGTGGGCGGGGGCGTCTCACCCGCCTTGAAGAGCGCTTTCCAGATGCCTTCGTGCGTTGTGCCGAAGAGCCCTCGCAGCGTCTGGTGCTCGTCGGGGTCGTACTCCCACAAATAGCAAGTCCGGCGTTGACACGGAAGGATCCGGCGAATGAGCATGACCTGGATCACATTCACAAGCTTGATCTTCTTGGTTATCATGTTCTGGACGCATGTCTGGAGCCCAGTTATCTCGTCCAGGGATCCCCAGGTCAGGCCCTTCTCTTGCCAGGAAGTGAGCCGCATCGGAACTCCGGATCGGAATTCGGGGACTGCTACCCAATTGGCGTCATGCAGCTCGGTGATGTAAAACCACCCCGACTGCCATCCCTTCACCGTCTTCGCAAAGGAGCCTTCGGGCCAGGTGACGTTGAGCATTTTTCCCACCATGGCGCCTCCGCACTTTGCTTGTTGACCGCTCACCACCTTTGGTTTCACATTGAAGGTCTTCAGCCATAGGCCGAAGTGAGGCGGGATGCGGAGAAAGACCTCGCACACAATGATAAATGCTGAGATATTGAGTATAAAGTTGGGGGCCAGATTGTGGAAGTCCAACCCATAGTAAAACATCAATCCACGGACAAATGGATGAAGGGGGAATCCCAGCCCGCGGGCGAAATGTGTGAGAAACACAACCCTCTCATGGGGCTCGGGGGTAGGGACGATTTGTCCTTTCGCAGGGAGTCGGTGAGCAATCTCCTTGGCTAAGTAGCCGGCCTCCCGGAGCCCCGTGATGTCCTTCTTCTTGACGGAGGAGGCCATCCACTTGCCTCTAGCTCCGGATCCGAACATGATTGGAGTACCTTCTCGAACGAGAAAAAACTAAGGCTTGGGCGCTGGAGCTCGAGGACGGAAGGACTGGAGATGAAGAAGGGTGTGGGAAAAGGGAGGGTGTCCTCATCCCCTTATAAAGGCCGCGAATGTCAAGCGCCTCCCCACTCATCCTAAAAACTCGCCTATTCCCAAGGGCTGTATAAACAGCACGTTTGAGTTACCCATGCCCGCGTTGATGAAAATCCCGCAATAAGGGGACACGATCTCTGCTTCGACAAGACATGCCAATAGCAACCGCGTCTTGAAACGTGGGATGGCAGAGGAAAAATGGTTCCAAATTATAACTGGACAGACGCGATGTCGTGTTGTAATGAAGCTGCCAACATATTAGATTCGTGCAAATATTATATTCTCTCTACGGTTGTGTGTGGTGTATAACAGGTCCGGATACTATCATCGCATCCGAAGATTATCTTGGAGTTCAGAGAAAGGGGAACCCGCCTTGCAATGCCAAAGACAATCTGCACGCCGGACTCCTCGTCATTGAAGCCGGGTTCAGGGCCTACTGAGGGAGTCCTAGACTAAGGGGTCCTCGGGCGTCCGGCCTGTTATCCATGGGCCGGACTGATGGGTTGTGAAGACATGAAGACCGAAGACCATACTCGTGTCCGGTTGGACTCTGCTTGGCATGAAAGGCAAGCTAGGCGACCAGGTGTGAAGATTCCTTCTTATGTAACCGACTCCATGTAACCCTAGATCTCTCCGGTGTCTACATAAACCGGAGAGCATAGCCCGGATAGCACACATTCATTACCATATACACATAGGCTAGACTTCTAGGGTTTAGCCATTACGGTCTCGTGGTAGATCAACTCTTGTAACACTCATATTCATCAAGATCAATTAAGCAGGAAGTAGAGTATTACCTCCATAGAGAGGGCCCGAACCTGGGTAAACATCGTGTCCCCCGTCTCCTGTTACCATCGATCCTAGATGCACAGTTCGGGACCCCCTACCCGAGATCCGTCGGTTTTGACACCGACATCCACCTGACAGCAAGGACCCATCGGATGAGCCACCGTATTTCACGCAAGGAAGGGCGTCCATATTACGGGCAAAAAATGGTTCGCCCCCTGACTGCTGGGACCCACCAGCTACATCTTTGCATGCAAGGAAGTGACTGACAGTCGGGACCCACCTGGTCGAAGCATACGTAGTGTTGTCATTCTGGTCACGAACGTGTACGTACATACGATCGGTCTGTCTGCAGGCTACAACGATGAACCATGGCCGAGTAAGGAAGGGCACGTGTCGTAGTAGAGGGGCGCACGTAGCATGTACACGTACGTATAGCCAGGGTGCAAGAAAGTAAATATGACCACATACTTACATACGGCTAGGGTCTCGAACGCCTACTCGCGCATACGTACGGCCAGGGCTCGTGTACATGGCTGGGTCGGAACGGAGAACTGCATCGTCGTGTTCATGGGGAGGCAACGAAATGCGCCGTGTTCATCAGGAGGCAACGGAATATGTCGTTGTCGGATCCGAGTTCTGGCAAAACCCACAAGGTTCGAACTCTGGGGTGCGCACAAAGATCTCTCTCCCCCTAGCTCTCGCTCTCACCGCAATCTCAAAGCTCAGCTTGCTGAACCCGAAGAACAAGGGACACAAGAGTTTATACTGGTTTGGGCCACCGATGAGGTGTAATACCCTACTCCAGTGTGGTGTGGTGGATTGCCTAGTAGGCTGAGTATGAACAAGTACAAGGGGTGAACAACCTCCTGAGGAGAGGTGTTCTTGAGCTCGGTGAGCTTGTGAGGTAGAGGATGGTCTGAATGATCCGTCCCCTGCTATGGTGGTGGCTAGTCCTGTTTATAGAGGCCCGGGTCCTCTTCCCAAATGTTTAGGCGGGAAGGGATCCCACAATGGCCAATTCGAAGGGGGACATCTAGTACAAGCTATCCTGACAAAAGGTGGTCTTCGCCTGCCAAAGGCTCTGGTGGTGACGCCACCGTGGGCTCCGTGCTACCTCTTGAGCACTCCGTTGGTTTTACCTTGAAGAGGAAAGGGTGATGCAGTAAAGTAGCGTAAGTATTTAACTTAGTTTTTGAGAACCAAGGTATCAATCCAGTAGGAGGCCACGCTCAAGTCCCTCGCACCTACACAAACAAATAAAAACCTCGCAACCAACGCAATAAAGGGCTTGTCAATCCCTTCACGGTCACTTACGAAAGTGAGATCTGATAGATATGATAAGATAATATTTTTGGTATTTTTATGATAAAGATTAAAAGCAAAGATTGCAAAATAAACGGTGCCAGAAATAGTTTGTTGACGGGAGATTAATATGATGGAAAATTGAACCGGGGGTCATAGGTTTCACTAGTGGCTTCTCTCAAGAGCATAAGTATTACGGTGGGTGAACAAATTACTGTTGAGCAATTGATAGAATTGAGCATAGTTATGAGAATATCTAGGTATGATCATGTATATAGGCATCACGTCCGCGACAAGTAGACCGACTCTTGCCTGCATCTACTACTATTACTCCACACATCGACCGCTATCGAGTATGCATCTAGAGTATTAAGTTCAAAAGAACAGAGTAACGCTTTAAGTAAGATGACATGATGTAGAGGGACAAACTCATGCGATATGATATAAACCCCATCTTGTTATCCTCGATGGCAACAATACAATACGTGCCTTGCTGCCCCTACTGTCACTGGGAAAGGACACCGCAAGATTGAACCCAAAGCTAAGCACTTCTCCCATTGCAAGAAAGATCAATCTAGTAGGCCAAACCAAACTGATAATTCGAAGAGACTTGCAAAGATAACCAATCATACATAAAATAATTCAGAGAAGATTCAAATATTGTTCATAGATAAACTTGATCATAAACCCACAATTCATCGGTCTCAACAAACACACCACAACAGAAGATTACGTCGAATAGATCTCCACGAGAATCGTGGAGAACTTGTATTGAGATCCAAAAAGAGAGAAGAAGCCATCTAGCTAATAACTATGGACCCGAAGGTCTGAGGTAAACTACTCACACATCATCGGAGAGGCTATGGTGTTGATGTAGAAGCCCTCCGTGATCAATGCCCCCTCTGGCAGGACGCCGGAAAAGGCCCCAAGATGGGACCTCACGGGTACAGAAGGTTGCGGCGGTGGAATTAGGTTTTCGTGGATGCTTCTATTGGTTTGGGGGTACGTAGGTATATATAGGAGGAAGAAGTACGTCGATGGAGCAACATGGGCCCCACGAGGGTAGAGGGTGCGCCCAGGGGGGTAGGCGCGCCCCCCTACCTCGTGCCCTCCTGGTTGATGTCTTGACGTGGACTCCAAGTCCTCTGGATCACGTTTGTTCCGAAAATCACGTTCTCGAAGGTTTCATTCCGTTTGGACTCTGTTTGATATTCTTTTTCTGCGAAACTCTGAAATAGGCAAAAAAACAGCAATTTGGGTTGGGCCTCCGATTAATAGGTTAGTCCCAAAAATAATATAAAAGTGTATAGCAAAATCCATTAATCATCCAAAACAGAATTTAGCATGAAGCAATAAAAAATTATAGATACGTTGGAGACGTATCACTCCGCGATGACCTCCGTCCTGCCGTCCCGCTGGTCTCGGTCTCGTTGCACCGATATGGAAACCTTTGCCTGACGCCTCAGGACTCCTTGTCTGCGCCCACTCCTTTAGCACCAAAGAGGAAACCAGTACTCTGCGCCCGCTGGCGCCCGCCTGGCCTTGGTCGTCATGGCTCACGTCACGGGAACCTCACGAGGTGCCCCTCGCCTTGATCTCTCTGCTCCTCGCGAGCCAGCCTAGTGAGGCCGCCCCTGAGGAGGTCTTGTGTCGTCTGCCTCGCGAGGCTCGGCCCCTCGCGAGGGTCTTGAGTATTTGCTGGTGAAGATGGGCCGTACCAGGCCGCTGATGGAGCCACGCCGTAGGCCGCAGGCAGGCAAGTCTGGGGACCCCCATTCCCAGAACGCCGACAGTAGCCCCCGGGCCCAAGGCGCGCTCGGACTTGGCTTCGAGGCGCAGCCAAGGGGCAAGTGTGAAGCACTGCGGGCCCCACCTGCGGCCTTGATTGACGCATGGCGACTGACGGGACGTGGGCGTCTCCGCTTCCCCACGCTGGCTCGACAACCGCCTGACTGAGAAAAAGCTGGCACGGGCCACGCTGCCTTCATTGCTTCCCTTCGTCTTGATCCAGATCCCCTTTCTTGCTCCTTGTTCCCAAAGACTCCAGATCCGCCCAGATCCTCCTCTGAGCCTGCCGCCAATGGCGCCCAACAAAGGTCGGGCCGCGCCTCCGCCATCCTGGTATGAATCTGCACTGAATCCGCCAAGCGTCTCGGAGAAGAACCTCGCCTCCACGCTCCTGATGATGGCGGAGGGCGATGAGAAGAGGAAGACTGTACTCCGGGCCGGCTCCGCCGAGCCAGAGGCCTCGGGCAGCACCTTCTATCCCTTATTTATGAGCAGCATCGTGGCGGGGTTGGTTCCTCCCTTCTCCGACTTCTTCTATTCTGTCCTCAGCCATTACAAGCTTCACGCCCTCCATCTTCATCCCAACTCCGTTGTCCTTCTGTCGATCTTCGCCTTCTACTGCGAGGCGTACGTTGGGGTGATGCCATCCGTGGCGCTGCTTGGCCACTTCTTCTACCTCCGGGTCAAGGACGCCACCTGCTCGGGGTGCGTCAACTTCGTCGCGGCCAACAAGACCAATGCAATCTCGAAGGCCGGGAAGAAGGCTGAGGGCTACAGGGGCAAGTGGGTTCTGATGGATGCCAAGTGCTCCCACCCTCGGCTGGTGCTGCCGACGGAGATGCTCGTGTCTCATGACGGGTGGTCCCGCGTGAGGCTCACCGACCCTCAGGCGGAGTTGGTGCTGGAGAGGATGACCGCCGACCTGAAGCCTGGTGACCCAAGGGCGGCGAAGCTGACGGGGGCCATGATCGTCAAGGAGTTCATGGCGCAACGCGTGGCTCCCCTCTAGGCGCGCGCGCGCCCCTTGTGGAAGCTCGGGGATGAAGGGGACGACCTCCGCCTACGCCCGGAGGCCCTGTTTAACGAGGAGATGGGCACGGCCCTCCGCTCCTTGGTTGGGGACGACCAAGGGTACCCGCCGGACAGCTTCGTTCCCTTGTACCGCCGCCCGGATGGGGCGAAGATCGCCGCCGCCATGCCTGTCTTCGACGGGCGTGGTCTTGAGCCGCCGGCGCCCTCTGAGGCCCCGGCGGTGAAGGTTCCGGTGGTACTGTCCTCCGACAATTCTAGTGAGGAGGAGCAGGACTCGGCGGCCACCCAGGAGGGGTCTGGGGAGACCTCCCCTCCGCGCAAGGCCGACCTCCTCCGCACCTTGCCTGACGACGATGCTGCCGGCGACCATCCCGTGAGGGAAGTCCTGCCCCCCGCTGGGGTCACTACGAGGTCCAGGGTCTCCCCCTCGGGGAAGCCGTCGTATGGTGTCCCGACGAAGAGCAGATCGTCGCTGATCTCTCGGGGTGACGCCCCTGCCTCACCGCCGCCCGGAGTGGGCCCCAGGCCGCGAGGCCCCTAAGCTCCGCGCTCCTGAAGAGGCGCCGGGACTACACTGCCGTGGACCAGTGAGTATCCTGCCCCGACCTTGCCCTTGCTTCTGCTTCCGCCGTGACTTCCTGATGCTTCCTCCTTGAGCTTCTAGGCCGACGTCGTCATCGAAGAAGAAGGAGGGGACGGCCACATCCTCGGTGACCCAGCGGCCTGGCACGGCCGCGCCCCCTCCGGCTCAGAAGGGCGGCGATGGCGCCCGCCCCTCTCTGGCCCGGTCTTCCTCGCGAGGGCCGGAGGAGCGTCTCCAGGGGACGGTGGCCCCTGAAGCTACGTCGACTCCCGAGGCGCTTGTTCCCAGCTCGCTGGCCGAGGTCCCGCAGGCTCCGGAGCTCCTGGCTCCTTCTTCCGCCGCCATTAATCTGCAGGTCTTGGCGACGACGCTGCCTTCTCCTTCCGCCCCACTGCCAGTTCACGATACCTCTGCCTCGCCTGATGCCTTGGAGCACGCCCTTTCTGCGCTGACCCGGCTGCGGGGTGATCTTCAAGGCGCTGACAGTCGCCCAGTGGTCGGGCGCCTGGAGCTGATCTCTGGCTGGTTGCACTCTGATGCATCCGTTCGGGAGGCGCTGAGCCAGGCCATGGCGGCTTTCGAGAAGGACAAGCAGGCCGCTGCCCAGGCCACGATTGCCTACTAGGCGGTGCTGAAGGATGCCGGGGCTGCCCAGGATTGCTGGAGGCCGAGTTGGAGACCATGCGCAACGAGCGCGCGGCCGAGGCTCGAGACTGCAAGGCGGAGGAGGAGAAGATGAAGGCCCGAGAGGACGCCATCAGAGGTCGCGACGCCGAGCTGGAGCAGTTGGCGAGAGCACAGGCCGCGGAGCGCAGGCGGCTGGAGAAGCTGGAGCAGGAGATGAAGGCAGAGAAGGCCGAGCTGGAAGCCAAAGTGAAGGTCCTAGCTGAGGACCGCGTGGCCTTCAAGTCCCTTGAGGACTGGTCCCACGTGGCGCTGCGGGCACTCTACGAGAAGGGCTTGGAGGAGCCGCTGGCGACAGACGACGAGGGCCCCACCCAGCTGCTCCCTCATCTTGTCGCGGCGCTCGAGGACGTCATCGATGGGATCGGCCCCTTGGTGGAGGGGGAAGCCCGTGCGCTCTCCTCATCTGCACTGACGCGCGTCCTCAGCCACCTCCATCTTCGTTGATCCTGACGCCGACCTTGACGAGCTGCTCGAGCCTGTGGATGATGAGCGCTACACAGCCGCTGCCAAAGCCGTGAAGAGCCGGGTGGAGGCCTTGCTGAAGAAGTTCCGCGCCTTCGACCCTGCGCCCTTGTCCGGTGGTGCTGCTGAACCTGCGACTCCGGCGGGCGGCATAGGTGAGGGCAACGTCATCGTTGAAGGGGCACCCCTTGCAAGTGATGGCGGTGTCCAAGGATGGCGAGATGGCTTGCTGGCGGCTCCCTTTCCTGCTTTGCCTCTACAACATGCACCATGCCTCGTGGAGGCGTTTAAACTTGTGTTTGGTATTTGAAGAACAGTATGTTTTGCAATATTTGTTTGAGGTTCCGCGATTTCCTTCCCGTTTGCTTGGTGTTCTACGTCGGCAGGGCCCGACCCCGCGCATACCTCAGCCGCCGTCGGGCCGTCCGGATCACCAGGACGGTCCAAGGGGTGAGGGGCTATGTGGCCAGTTAGGCTCCTGGGTCGCAATGCTTAGGAGTCCCCCTTGACGCGCAAACGGCCCACGGGAAGAAACCGCTAAAGTAGGTCTTAGGGTTCTACGTCGGCAGGGCCCAACCCCGCACATACCTCAGCCGCCGTTGGGCGTTCGGATCACCAGGACGGACCAAGGGGTGAGGTGCTACGTGGCCAGTTAGGCTCCTGAGTCGCGATGCTCAGGAGTCCCCCTTGACGCTCAAACATACCTTCCTACCTGTACTCGCCGAGGTCCCGCTCGGGAGTGGCGCGCGACGACCACGTCCGAGGGACCTGGCAGGGCGGCGTATGCTAGGCGGGGCCTAAGCGTAGCCCCCGTACCCAGCCCCCTCGTGTGACTCTCCAGAGGGGAGAGCGTTGCGGTGAGGCTGGACACTGATCCGAGTGGCTCCCTGAGGTTGGTACGGCTGTGGGGCCATCCTCAGTTGTTTATCACCAGCGTGGAGCGTAGCACTTCCGCACTTGCACGGTCATAGCCGCTCCTCGACCGTGTCGACTGCCAGTGCAGAGCACGGTGTTTCCACTGGTGCGTGGGTGAGGGCTCCCTCTGAGTGGAGCCTCCGGGGCGTGTACAGCCCCGCCCTAACACGTGGCTTGCACGGTAGGGCTAGACGAGGTGTGTCTGGGAACTCGTGAGCTAGCGCGGGACTCACGAAGCCCTACCTCAAGGCGGGTTGCGCCTGGTCTTGGTTCTTGATAGCTTCAGTGATCCTGCGAGATGGTTAGGTAACCTGCGCCGGACGAATTTCCTGAGGCGATCCCATGAGAAGGCCAGACACCAACGACCAGAGGAGGTGACGTGAACGGGGCCGGCCCGCCAGACAGAGCTCAGTCGTTGGGTTTATTGACACTTCAGGGACGGACCCGAGCACAGACGCCGTGCCGAGCCTACTCATGCAAGGAATCCTAAGGGAAAATGACCGGTGCGCGGCTCCCGTGGCAATGAGGGTGGTCGCGGGTGGGGTATCGATGTACCAGATAAGAAGGTGATAGCCATAGATAACTTATGCAAGGGGACAAACTAGCTCAGGATAGATGTAAGACGATACATGCCGCTAGGACGGACCCGAGCGGCCTGGGGATGATGCAACCCGAGGGGCGCCCCCAACAGAGTAAGCTAAAGATGCAAAAAGATACATGTCGCGAGGGCAGGCCCGTGCGACCTGGGAATGATGCAACCCGAGGGGCGCTCCCAGCTGAGTAAACCGGAAAATGTCACCTGGTTTCATTGTCGAAGGGGCGTCGAGGTAGCTGAAGGTGCGCGCTGGAGAGGTCACTCCACATGTCCACCAGGGCCCTGAGCCTTAGGAGGCTCTAGGGCTCGGGTGGTTCCTTGAGGACCGTCGCCATCTCCTCCAGGACTGCATGATGCCTGGCCTCCTGAGCCGCCATGATGCTCCGTAGATGACGCTGGTAGGTGACAGCCGTGTTCGGCAGGCCAAACGTCATGCGAACATAGCTGTGAGGCGGGCCCTCGCACCGGCCAATGCTCGAAGGCCAGAAGCGCTCCTCAGATGCGGCCCTGTTGAGCCCTGGAATGTCGACGCAGACGCGCAGCCCGCCGTCCTCGCCAGGATGGGGAGCTGCGCCGGGTGGTGGGCGGCGGTCGCCGCGTATGGTCCTTGCTTCCTGAAGCTCCTGGATCACCTGGGTGATGAACTCCTGAGCACTGGGTGCTCCTCGCCTTGTGCCCTCTCGAGGGAAACGTGCAGCGAAGCACGCCTCCACGTGGTGCCCGAGCGCCTCCCTCGTGATGTTGGCTAGGTCTGAGGCCCTCCAGAAGAGAGCCCCCGAGCCCTGCCCGAGGAGGGCGTCGGGCGCGCCTTCCTATGCGAGAGAGGGAGGCGCCCCAGCTGTGGGCGCTGATCCTGAGGTGGTGCCGCTGGAGATGCCGCTCTCCTGAGGCCCTGTGCGGAGTAGCTGCTTCTTCTTCTTGGGGATGGCCTCAGGAGGGTACAGTGTGCCTTCGTTGTCGGGGTCCTCGATTGCTGCGGCTTGGAAGGCGCGCTCAAGGGAGCACACCGCATCTCTTTCTTCACACGGGACCGTGATGATGCCGCCACTCCCCGGCATCTTGAGGACGTTGTAGCCGTGGTGGGTCACCGCCATGAACTTGGACAACGCTGGATACCCAAGGATGGTGTTGTACGGCAGACGGATGTGGGCGATGTCGAAGTCAATGAGCTCGGTGCAGTAGTTGTCGCGCTGGCCGAAGGTGACAGGGAGGCGGACCTGCTCTATTGGGGTGGTGGAGCCGTTGTTCACCCCGGAGAAAGGCTTGGTAGGCTGCAGCTGATCGTATGGCACTTGGAGGCTGTCGAATGTCTCGACGGACAGGACATTGAGCCCTGCGCCGCCGTCGATGAGGGTCTTGGTGACATGGACATTGCTGATGACGGGTGAGCAAAGCATCGGGAGGGCGCCGACAGTTGCTGCGCACTTGAGCTGGTCCGACGAGCTGAAGGTGATGGCGCACTTGGACCACCTGAGCGGGCGCGTGGCCTCGAGCCTAGGAAGGGATGCGTTCACCTCGCGAGCAAACTGCTTGAAGACGCACTGGGAAGCTGGGGCCAGAGCACCGCCCAAGATGCAAGCGATAGCGCGCGGTGGTGGTGGTCGTTCCTTCTTGGTGGTGGCGGCAGCGGAGGGAGGCCAGGATTGCCCTGAGAACGGTCCTCACGAGGCTAGTCCCTCCAGGTGCCCTCATGAGGTCGGTCCGGCCAGTGGTCCTCATGAGGCCGGTCGCGCCACTCCTGACGGGGGCCGCGGTCGTCCCAGCATCCTCCACTTCGTCCTCCTCCCCGGCCGTAGCCCCGGTCGTTGCGCTCGGGGCGTCGACCGAAGCGTCCATCTCGAATGGCCCTGAGCTCTTGGCAGTCATTGGTGTTGTGGCTGTGTATGTTGTGGAAGGCGCAGAACGAACGGCTGCTCTTGGACGACTCGGGGTGGTCCCGGCCGCGCTTTGTATCTGGCTCCTCCGCGAGCACGGCTACCCCCTTGCGCTTCACGTCCTTGGCCTTGGCTTTCTTCTCTTCTAGGTCGGCAGCAGGGAGCTCGAGGAGGGAAAGGCGCCCCTCCTCAGCTCTTGAACACTTGGTCGCCATGTTGAACATCTCCAGAGTCGTGCACATCTCCTTGTGGATGGCGAGCTCCTCCTTCATCTTGATCTCGCGGACACCGTCAGAGAACGCTGAAATGATGGCATCGTCTGTCACCTTGGGGATCTTGAGGCGAACGTTGTTGAAGCGCTGGATGTACTTCAGCAGGGTCTCCCCTGGCTGCTGCTTGATGCGGCGTAGGTCACCCGCGGCCGGCGGGCGGTCGCGAGTGCCGTGGAAGTTGGCGATGAAGCGGTCGCGCATATCACCCCAGGAGGAGACCGAACCTGGGGGCAGGTTCAGGAGCCACGAGCAAGCACCATCTTTGAGAGCCATGGGAAACCAGTTCGCCATGACTTTCTCGTCGCCGTTGGCCGCCTCGATGCTCAGCTCGTAGAGCTGCAAGAACTCCGCAGGATCGAGGGTGTCGTCGTAGCGCGGAGGCAGGTCTGGCTTGAACTTGCCTGGCCAAACGACACTACGCAGCTCCGGGGTGAAGGCACGGCAGCCAGCCGTAGCCACTGGGGCCCACCGTGGGGGAGGAGCTTGGTCTTGATGCCCGCGCACCACCGCCGCGGGCAGCGCGCGATCTTGACGCGGTGGCGCCGGGAGCGCGGGAGCGTTATCTCTCGGTCGGGGAACCTCTTGGCAGTGTCTTTCTTCATGCACGGGCGCCCAGTGCGGCGAGTCGCGCCGAGGGGCCGCGCGTCTTGGTGCCGGGGGGCCGTCTTGGTGCAGAGGTGGTGGAGGCGCCCTGTGAGCTACATCGCCCGCAGCTGGAGGAGGGCGAGGCAGCGAGAGGGACGGTGCAGGAGAGCCCCCAGTGGCACTTACGAGCTCGGCGATGCGGTCCGACCAGTCCTCATAGAGGTCGTCGACCGAACGGTAGCGCAGGAGCTCGCGTGCCATGAGCAGCGCGGCCTGCGCGTCCGTGGGCGCGCGATGAGCGTGGGACGATGAGCCGGCCGGAGTCAGCAACGAGGTGGCGGTGAGGCCGTCCCGCCGTACAGAGGGGTGCAGCGAGGACGCTTGCTTCTCGTTTCCCGCCGGGCCAGTGGCGGCGGGTGACGGAGAACGACGGGGAGGCCCGCCGACTGGGGCTATCTGAGCGACATGGGCGGCGAGGGCGGCCCGACGCTCGGCGCGCGTCTGCCATGTACGTGGTGGAGCGGTGGAGCGTGGATCGACGAAAGGAAAGCTTCAGCGCACCCCTACCTGGCGCGCCAAATGTCGGATCACGGGTTCCGGCAAAACCCTTAAGGTTCGAACTATGGGGTGCGCACGAAGATCTCTCTCCCCCTAGCTCTCGCTCTCACCGCAATCTCAAAGCTCAGCTCGCCGAACCCGAAGAACAAGGGACACAAGAGTTTATACTGGTTCGGGCCACCGATGTGGTGTAATACCCTACTCCAGTGTGGTGTGGTGGATTGCCTAGTAGGGTGAGTATGAACAAGTACGAGGGATGAACAGCCTCCTAAGGAGAGGTGTTCTTGAGCTTGGTGAGCTTGTGCGGTAGAGGATGGTCTGAATGATCCGTCCCTGCTACGGTGCTGGCTAGTCCTATTTATAGAGGGCCAGGTCCTCTTCCCAAATGTTTAGGCGGGAAGGGATCCCACAACGGCCAATTCAAAGGGGGACAGCTAGTACAAGCTATCCTGACAAAAGGTGGTCTTCGCCTGCCAAAGGCTCTGGTGGTGACGCCGCTGTGGGCTCCGCGATGACCTCCGTCCTGCCGTCCCGCTGGTCTCGGTCTCGTTGCACCGATATAGAAACCTTTGTATGATGCCTCGGGACTCCACCTGCGCCCACTTCTTTAGCACCAAATAGGAAACCAGTACTATGCGTCCGCTGGCGCTCGCCTGGCGCCTGCCTGGCCTTGGTCGTCATGGCTCACGTCACGGGAACCTCACAAGGTGCCCCTCGCCTTGATCTCTCCGCTCCTCGCGAGCCAGCCTAGTGAGGCCGCCCCTGAGGAGGTCTTGTGTCGTCCGCCTCGCGAGGCTCGGCCCCTCGTGAGGGTCTTGAGTGTTTGCTGGTGAAGATGGGTCGTACCAGGCCGCTGATGGAGCCACGCTGTAGGCCGCAGGCAGGCAAGTCTGGGGACCCCCGTTCCCAGAACACCGACAGCCGTGTTCATCGGGAGCCAACCGACTTGGATGGAAGAGCCGATGGAAATGAGGCATGCGTACCACAGAACGGAGGAAACGGCCTTGTGTTCGACCGACCACGGTCGAAACGGGATCCTATTCATTGGGAGGGGTCTGGCGTACCACAAAATGGAGGAAACAGACTTCTCTTGGACCTCCTACAGTCGAAACGGGGTCCTGTTGATCGGGAGGGGTGTGGCCTACCGCAAAACGGAGGAAATAGACTTGTGTTGGAGCACTACAGCCGAAATGGGGGCCCTGTTCATCGGGAGGGGTGTGGCGTACCGCAAAATGGGACTCCATGGGATACTGTTCATCTCCATCGTCGACTGCCTCTACGGGCTACTGTTCATCCACCGTCGACCTCCTCCAGCCTCCACCTGCGACTGTTCATCCAGCCTCCACCGCTCCTCCACCGGCTACTGTTCAACCAGCCCTCTCCACGGGGTCCTGTTCAACCACCCCTCCACGGGCTACTGTTCATCCAGCCCTCCACCGGCTACTGTTCAACCAACCCTCCACGGGGTCGTCCTGTTCATCCAGCCCTCCACGGGGTCCTGTTCATCCAGCCCTCCACCGGCTCGATCGATCGGGGTCCTGTTCATCCAGCGGCAACGACCTCTACTACCACGGGGTCCTGTTCATCCACCCCCACCGGGAACTGTTCATCCAACCCCCTCCCAACAACGCTCACTGTTCATCAAGAGGTAGCAGGTTCGATCGGCTTCAGTTAGCAGCAGTAGCGAAGGAATCGCTCGATCGTGTTTAGTTAACAGCCATCGACCGATCGCTCGGGTTCAGTAACGTGTAGCCTGCAGTGCAATCGCTCAGGTTCAGTAGGCGAACGCCTCACTCAGGTTCAGTTAGAGCCCAACGCCTTGCACCCACGCGTGTACGTGTACGAGAGAAACGCGCATCGCTCGGCCCCCGACCACCCACCGTAACCGGGAACTCCCCGATATTTTCCTCGCCCTCGCTTTTACCACGGTTTTTTCCGTCATGGACGGCCCAAAGAATGTCATGCAGTTGCGTCTCCGGCCTGCCCAGGACAAAAAGCCCATTTTCTGTCATGATTTTTTGTCATAGAAGTAGGAGCCCAACACATCTATGATGATACCGGGTTTTGTCACAATTATCATCATAGAAGTGTCATAAGCATGATAGAAAAAAATTTCGTTCGGCCCAAAATGTCACGGATGTGTCTTTTTTTGTAGTGAAGGGTGCCGCGCTCGCCGACTTTGTGGCGGAATGGACCGACGCTCCCAGCCCCGAAGTGGGCGAGGACCGACCCCTCTCACCAGGGAGCGAGGCACCAAACGGCTGGGTCATGTACTTCGACGGCGCCTTCGCGCGCTAGGGCACGGGGGCTGGAGCCGTGCTCATCTCGCCCACCCAGGACAAGCTCTACTACGCCGTGCAGCTCTGCTTCCAGCAGGGCGAGAAGGTTTCCAACAATATCGTGGAGTACGAAGGCTTGATCGCCAGTCTCAAGGCTGCGGCAGCCTTGGAAGTGAAGCGCCTCACCATCAAGGGCAACTCCCAGCTCCATGTCAACTTCTCCAACAAAGTATACGAGCCGAAGGACGAGCACATGGAGGCATATCTTGCAGAGGTACGCAAAATTGAGAAACAATTCTTGGGCCTGGAACTGCAGCATGTGCCTCGCGGCACAAACAAGGAAGCTGACGATATTGCCAAGAGAGCGTCTAGGCGCCTGCCTCAGGAGCCCGGCGTCTTCGAGGAGCGGCTCTTCAAGCCTTCAGCAGCCCCACCCGCCGCGGAGGCAACACTGCCTCAGGAGGAGCTCCCCCTAGCACCAACCTCGGGAGCTCCCGCCTGTGGCCCGACCTCAGGAGCATGCCTGCTCCTCGCGCTCGAGCCTCAAGAAGGGTGCTGGACCGAAGAGTTCAAGGCATACCTGCTTCAGGAACCCTACCAGAGAAGGAAGAAGACATGGAACGCGTGGCTCGGCAGGCCACTGCCTACTGCATTCAGGATGGTGAGCTCTACCGGAAATGGCCAAACTATGTTTCTTTGCGATGCATCTCCAGGGAGAAGGGGTGTGAGCTGTTGACCGACATACACGGTGGGGACTGCGGGCATCACTCGTCATCATGCACCCTCGTGGGCAAGGCATTCCGCAGCGGATTCTATTGGCCCACGGCGCTCAACGATGCCGCCGAGCTAGTGAGATCCTGTGAAGCCTGCCAGTACCATGCCAAGCAAATCCACCAGCCTGCTCAGGGTCTACAGACCATCCCGCTCTCGTGGCCATTCACGGTCTGGGGGCTGGACATCTTGGGCCCATTCCCCAGAGCGCCCGGGGGCTACCGCTACCTCTATGTCGCCATCAATAAGTTCACCAAGTGGGCGGAGGTGGAGGCTGTCTGCACTATCCCAGCCGGCTCAGTAGTCAAGTTCATCAAGGGCCTCGTGAGCCTGTTTGGGGTCCCAAATCGTATCATCACTGACAACGGCTCGCAATTCACTAGTAACCTCTTCAAAACATACTGTGCTAACCTTGGAACGCAGATATGCTACGCCTCGGTGGCACACCCCAGGAGCAATGACCAAGCCGAGCGTGCAAACGCAGAGGTCCTGACGGGCCTCAAGGCAAGAACTTTCAAGAAGAAGCTCGAGGCCTGCGACAGGGGCTGGCTGGACGAGCTCCAGTCCGTGTTGTGGTCCATCCGCACCACCGCGACCAAGCCGACCGGCGAAACTCCATTCTTCCTCGTCTACGGAGCCGGAGCGGTTCTCAAACACGAGGTCAGGCATCGCTCTACATGGGTCTTGGCGTTTGACGAGGCATGCCAGGACGCCACACGGGGGATGGACCTCGTGATTGGGGAGGAACGCCGCTGTCAAGCCTCGCTCTGGGCGGCAGGGTACCAGCAGGCGCTGCGGCGGTACCACTGCCGCAGCGTCCGCCCCAGGACGCTCGAGGTGGGTGATCTCGTCCTGAGGCGGGTGCTCTCCAGGGAGGGGCTGCATAAGCTCTCTCCCATGTGGGAGGGCCCGTTTAGGATTGCCCGCGTCTCCAGGCCTGGCGCCGCGCACCTGGAGACGCAGGACGGGATCCCCATCCAGAAAGCCTGGAACATCCAGCACCTCCGGAAGTTCTACCCATGAAGCAAGGCCCAGTGCCTGTGAAGATCTCTGCTCGTGGCACTCTCACGTAATAATGAGTGGGGCTGTACACACCCCAGAGTCTCCGGAGTGCCGCCCTCGGGCCTCGGGGGCTCCCTCCCACGTCCTAGTGGCAGCACTTAGCTCCGCGCTGGTGAGAAGACTAGACTAGGTGCCGGACACGGCTATTCATTTGCTTGCTTTCTGTAGTTGGTTTGCAACCTTTTAATGGAATTTGGAGTTCTAGCGTTTCTCGATTGCCAATTTGGGTTTTTCTCCTTTTGCTCCACTCGCTTCTTTATCTTGGATTAGGAAGAACGACAGTTGCCCGTCACTCTTCCTCGTGCGCCTGGCGTGGGGGCTGAGCAGGTGTGTGTGTGCGTTGGGCTCACCCATGCCGCGGACACACCTCGCCAGAGCCCTGTCTCGCCGGAGCCCTGTCGCCCCAGAGCTTTGGCTTTCTTGATCTTCGTGAGGCGCCCTCGAAAGAGCTCGTGATTTACGCCACCCCTTAAAGTCCGTGCCCCCGGGGTACCGCGATGTGATGCACTAAGACATGATTAGCCCATGCCTGAGGGCTCGTGCAAGGAGGAACAAGGCACCCGACAAGTTTTATAACAAATTCTACAGCTTTATGATGCCTCCTGAGGCCAACGCCTCCTGAGTCGACAGCAAGGAGGCCTCACCATATGCTAAAGGGCGCGCCCTCGCCAGGTGGGAAACTACCACGAGTGTATCAAGCTAAGTTATCCTACCGCACCTACTCGAAGCACGAACATCATAGCATAACACAAGAACAATAAACATAGCATAGTGGCATAAGTACCATGGTTCATTACACGCCCCAGCAGGGCCCTCTACTTTTTTCAAAATGCAGGAGAAAGGAAAGGTTAAACAAAAGTGGCCCGCACGACCGCAGCAGCTCCCGAGGCCTGGCTCCGGAGGCCCTATGGGCTCAACCTGAGCCCTCCTCTCGATTCACCGAGGTGTGGCGACTAGAAGATCCGCCACCTCCCTCGAAGCGAGCCCGGCGATGTGGCGGCTGGTCGTAGCCGCCGTTGCTTGTGCTCTCGCTGGAGGAGGAACCGCCGCTGCTGAACGAGCTGTGGCCGTCGCCAAGGGCAAGCTCACCCTCAGCGCGGCCACGGCTGTCGTCACGGCCAAGCTCATCGTCGATGCCGTCGTCTTCGGGGCAGCACCCTGCGCGACGAGCATCTTCCCCAAACACCCTCACATAGAGGGTCGCGACTACTTAAAGTGGAGGGTGCACCTCCCGCTCAGGCCGAGCGCGCGAGCAAACGCCTGCCACCCGCGGTTCAAGGCCACGTTCCCGGCGGCGGAAACTTCAACCCCGACCCATGAAGCCTTGCTACAGCAGTCGTCAGCCTGCAGCCAGAGGCCGTCAAGGCCAGCGACCGGCAGCTCGCCCGCGAAGAAGCGCAGGAGTGAGAGCAAGGTGCCGGTCGGCCTCTCCGACCACACGACAAACTCTGGAAGCACCTCTGCCAAATGGAAGCACAGCCGAGGAGGCCTAGCAACCATGGCACGCCTTCCCTCGTTGCAGGGGCTGCCTCACCCCTGATGGCTCCTACCGAGAGAAGAAGCGTCGCCGCGGCCACTCGAGGCGCGCCTGCGCCCCCGAGGAGCCACTGCAGTTGTCGCGGCATGCTTGTGGGGGCGACCTCGCCCTCTCTTGGGCGGCGGCGAGCCGGGCCCCTCCTTGGGGGCCTTCCCCTTCTCGGCAGTGGAGAACTTCCTCATCGGCGCCATGGGTGCTACGACAAGTTAGCGAGGCAAGAAGGAAGAAGGATCGGGTGGTGAGAATACGGAGATGGGCGAGGGGGCTCTGCCCCTCCCCTCATTTATAGCCAGAGGGAGGCCAACCGCCGGCCTCCATGACCCCGTGCAAGGATGGTTTTTCTCTGCATGCATTAGAGTCTCGTCAAGTTGAACGGTTGCCGAGGCAGCATGGGGAAGCGGAGACGCCCACATCCCATCAATCGCCACGCGTCAACCAAGGCCGCAGGCGGTTAGGGCCCATGGCGCTCCGCACTTGCCCTTTGGCTTTGCCTCGAAGCCAAGTTCGAGCGCGCCTTGGGCCCGGGGGCTACTATCGATGTTCTGGGAACAGGGGTACCCAGACTTGCATGCCTGCGGCCCACGGCGTGGCTCCGTCAACGGCCCGGTACGGCCCAGCTTCGAGAACAACAACTCAAGACCCTCGCGAGGGGCCAAGCCTCGCGAGGCGGATGACACCAAGACCTCCACGAAGGGCGGCCTCCCCAGGCCGACTCCCGAGGAGCGGAGATATCAATGCAAGCTGCACCTCGCGAGGTTCACATGACATGAGCCATGACGACCAAGGCCGGGCGGGCGCCAGCGGGCGCAGTGTACCAGTTTCCTCTTTGGTGCTAAGGAGGCAAGCGCAGAAGCGAGGTCCCGAGGAATCAAGCAAAGGTTTCCATTCCAGTGCAACAAGACCAAGACCGCCAGGAAGGCAGGACGGAGGTCATCGCGGAGCCCACCGCAGCGTCACCACCAGAGGTTTTGGCAGGCGAAGACTACTTTTGTCAAGATAACTTGTACTAGTTGTCTCCCTTCGAATTTGGCCGTTGTGGGATCCCTTCCCGCCTACATTTGGGAAGAGGACCAAGGCCACTATAAATAGGACTTAGCCACCACCATAGAGAGGGACGGATCCATTCCACCCTGACCAGCTCACCAGCTCATCGAGCACGAGAACACCTCACCTCCTGAGGCTGTTCCACCACTGTACTAGTTCATCCAGCCCCTCGAGGCAATCCACCACAAAGCTGAAGTAGGGTATTACACCGCAAGGTGGTCCGAACCAGGATAAACTACTGTGTCTCTTGTCCATTAGATTCATCGAGCTAGGCCGTGGATTCGGTGAGCAGGTAGACTGGGGAGGACGAGTTCTTCGCACGCACCCCAGAATTCGAACCTCTCAAGGGTCTGCGGAACCCTGAATCCGACAGGGCATTCTTTCATTTTTAGCCTCTTTTTTTCGTCCGGAGTCTCATCCCGACTTGTGGGGGAATCATAGTCTCCATCATTCTTTCCTCACGTGGGACAATACTCTAATAATGAAGATCATCACACTTTTATTTACTTACAACTCAAAATTTACAACTCGATGCTAGAACAAGATATGACTCTATGTGAATGCCTCCGGCGGTGTACCAGGATGTGCAATGAATTAAGAGTGACATGTATAAAAAATATGATGAACGGTGGCTTTTCCACAAATACGATGTCAACTACATGATCATGCAAATCAATATGACAATGATGATGCGTGTCATAATAACGGAACGGTGGAAAGGTTGCATGGCAATATATCTCGGCATGGCTATTGAAATGCCATAATAGGTAGGTATGGTGGCTGTTCTGAGGAAGGATATGTGGTGGGCTTATGGCACCGGCGAAAGTTGCACGTTACAAGAGAGGCTAGCAATGGCAGAGAGGTGAGAGTGCGTATAGTCCATGGGCTGAACATTAGTCATAAAGAACTCATATACTTATTGCAAAAATCTATTAGTCATCGAAACAAAGTACTACGCGCATGCTCCTAGGGGGATAGATTGGTAGGAAAAGACCGCCGCTCGTCCCCGACCGCCACTCATAAGGAAGACAATCAAAAAATAAATCATGCTCCGACTTCATCACATAACGGTTCACCATACATGCATGCTATGGGACTCACAAAGTTTAACACAAGTATTTCTCAAATTCACAACTACTCACTAGCATGACTCTAATATCACCATCCTCATGTCTCAAAACAGTCATTAGGAATCAAACTTCTCATAGTATTCAATGCACTATATATGGAAGTTTTTATTATATCCCGCTTGGATGCCTATCATATTAGGACTAATTTTATAACCAAAGCAAATTACCATGCTGTTTAGAGACTCCCAAATAATATAAGTGAAGTACGAGAGTTCATCAATTTCTATAAAATAAAGCCACTGGCGTGCTCTAAAAAGATATAAGTGAAGCACTAGAGCAAATTTGACTAGCTCAAAAGATATAAGTGAAGCACATATAGTATTCTAATAAATCACGATTCATGCGTGTCTCTATCAAAAGGTGTGTACAGCAAGGATGATTGTGGCAAACTAAAAAGGAAAGACTCAAATCATACAAGACGCTCCAAGCAAAACACATATCATGTGGTGAATTAAAATATAGCCTCAAGTAAAGTTATCGATAGACGAAGACGAAAGAGGGGATGCCTTCCCGGAACATCCCCAAGCTTAGGCTTTTTGACATCCTTGAATATTACCTTGGGGTGCCTTGGACATCCCCAAGCTTAGGCTCTTGCCACTCCTTATTCCATAGTCCATCAAATCCTTACCCAAAACTTGAAAACTTCACAACACAAAACTCCAACAGAAAATCTCATAAGCTCAGTTAGTATAAGAAAATAAATCACCACTTTAGGTACTGTTGTGAACTCATTCTTTATTTATATTGGTGTAATATCTACTATATTCCAACTTTTCCATGGTTCATACCCCCCGATACAAGCCATAGATTCATCAAAATAAGCAAACAACACGCGAAAAACAGAATCTGTCAAAAATAGAACAGTCTGTAACAATGGATATTTCGAATACTTCTGTAACTCTAAAATCCGGAGAAAATAGGAAGTTCTAGATAATTTGTCTATTAATCTTTTGCAAAAATAATCAACTTAGAAAACACTCTCCAGCTAAAAATAAGAATGTTTTTCGTGAGCGCAAAAGTTTCTGTTTTTCAGCAAGATCAAATCAACTATCACCGTAGGCTATCCCATAGGTCTTACTTGGCACAAACACTAATTAAAACACAAAACCACATCTAACCAGAGGCTAGATGAAATATTTATTGAAAAACAGGACCTAAAACGCAAGAAGAAAAAATAGAATTGGGTTGCCTCCCAACAAGCGCTATTGTTTAACGCCCTTAGCTAGGCATAAAAACACGAATAGATCTAAGTGTTATCATCTTTGGCATGCAATCCATAAGTGGCTCTCATAGTATATTCATAAGGCAATTTAATTTTCTTTCTAGGGAAGTGTTCCATGCCTTTCCTTGACGGAAATTGGAATCTAATGTTTTCTTCCTTTCATATCAATAATTGCACCAATCGTTCTAAGGAAAGGTCTACCAAGAATAATAGGATATGTAGGATTGCAATCTATATCAATAACAGTGAAATCTATGGTCACATAATTCCTATTTGCAACAATAAGAACATCATTAATTCTTCCCATAGGTTTCTTAATAGTGGAATCCCAAGATGCAAATTTAAGGAACAATCATCAAATTCACGGAAACCTAACACATCACATAAAGTTTTCGGAATCGTGGAAACACTAGCACCCAAATCACAAAAAGCATAGCATTCATAATCTTTAATCTCAATATTAATAGTAGGTTCCCACTCATCATAAAGTTTTCTAGGGATAGAAACTTCCAAATTAAGCTTTTCTTCATAAGATTGCATCATAGCATCAACGATATGTTTAGTAAAAGCTTTGTTTTGATTATAAGCATGAGGAGAATTTAACATGGATTGCAACAATAAAATACAATCTATAAAAGAGCAATTATCATAATTAAAGTCCTTGAAATCCAAAATAGTGGGTTCATTGCTATCTAAAGTTTTGACTTCTCAAATCCCACTTTTATCAATCTTTGCATCAAGATCTCAAAAATCTGAATGATCGCGACTCCTTCTAACTAAACTTGACTCATCTCCAGTCCCATCTTTATCAAGATTTACATTGGAAAACAAAGATTCAATAGGAGTCACATCAACCACTTTAAAATCTTCATCATTACTTTCACGGAAACTAGGAGAACACGTTTTTATGAACCAATCTTTTTTAGCGCGCATCTTAGCGGTTCTTTCTTTGCACTCATCAATGGAAATTCTCATGGCTTTGAGAGACTCATTGATATCATGCTTGGGTGTAATAGATCTAAATTCCAAAGAATCAACATCAAGGGAAATTCTATCCACGTTCCAAGCCAAATCATCAATATTAAGCAATTTTTCTTCAATCAAAGCATTGAAATTCTTTTACGAACTAATAAATTCTTTAACACTATTCTCCAATTCAGAGGGAATCTTATTATAATTTCCATAAGAATTGTTGTAGGAATTACCATAATTATTAGGGAAATTACTAGGAAACGGCCTAGGATTAAAATTGCCTCTATACGCGTTATTACCAAAATTGTTCCTACCAACAAAATTCACATCCATAGATTCATTATTGTTTTCAATCGAAGTAGACAAAGGCATATCATTAGGATCAATAGGAGCACTCTTATTAGCAAACAATTTCATAAGCTCATCCATCTTTCCACTCAAAATATTTATTTCTTCAATCGCATGCACCTTTTTACTAGTGGAAGATCTTTCGGTATGCCATTGAGAATAATTAAACATAATATTATCTAGGAGTTTGGTATCTTATCCTAAATTAATTTCCATAAAAGTGCCGCCCGCGGCCGAATCTAAAAGATTTCTAGAAGAAAAATTCAATCTGGCATAAATTTTTTGTATAATCATCCACAAATTCAAACCATGAGTAGGGCAATTTCGTATCATCAATTTCATTCTCTCCCAAGATTGTGGAACATGTTCATGATCAAGTTGCTTAAAATTCATAATATCATTCCTAAGGGAGATGATCTTAGCGGGAGGAAAATACTTGGAAATAAAAGCATATTTACACTTATTTCATGAATCAATACTATTTTTAGATAAAGATGAAAACCAAGTTTTAGCGTGATCCCTAAGCGAGAACGGAAATAGCTTCAACTTAACAATATCATTATCCACATCTTTTTTCTTTTGCATATCACACAAATCAACGAAATTATTAAGATGGGATGCGACATCTTCATTGGGAAGGCCGGAAAATTGATCTTTCATAATAAGATTCAGCAAAGCAGTATTAATTTCACAAGATTCCGCATTAGCATCGGGAGCAATCAGAGTACTAATAAAATCATTATTATTGGTGTTGGAAAAGTCACACAATTTAGTATTATCTTGAGCCATCGTGACAAAGCAAGCAATCCAACACACGAGCACACAAAAAAGCAAACGAAGAAGACGAACGGAAGAGGGGCGAAGAAATGGCGAATATTTTCGAAAATCGCTTTAGAAGTGGGGGAGAGGAAAACGAGGGGCGAATGGCAAATAATGTAATGCGAGGGATGAGAGTTTATGATGGGTACTTGGTATGTCTTGACTTGGCATAGATCTCCCCGACAACGGCACCAGAAATTCTTCCTGCTACTTCTTGAGCTTGCGTTGGTTTTTCCCTTGAACAGGAAAGGGTAATGCAGCAAAGTAGAGTATGTATTTCCCTCAGCTTTTGAGAACCAAGGTATCAATCCAGTAGGAGACAACGCTCAAGTCACCAAATACCTGCACACAAAAACACCAACTTGCACCCAATGCGACAAAAGGGTTGTCAATCCCTTCACGGTTATTTGCAAAGTGAAATCTGATAGAGATGGATAAATGGTAAAGTAATATTTTTGGTATTTTTGGTATATGGAACGGAAAGTTAAAGATTGCAAAGTAAAGGAAATAGGAAACTGAAATTGTAGATCGGAAACTTATATGATGGAAATAGACCCGGGGGCCATAGGTTTCACTAGAGGCTTCTCTCAAGATAGGAATTATTACGGTGGGTGAACAAATTACTGCCGAGCAATTGATAGAAAAGCGCAAAGTTATGACGATATCTAAGGCAATGATCATGAATATAGGCATCACGTCCATGTCAAGTAGACCGAAAACGATTCTGCATCTACTACTATTACTCCACACATCAACCGCTATCCAACATGCATCTAGAGTATTAAGTTCATAAAGAACGGAGTAACGCATTAAGCAAGATGACATGATGTAGAGGAATTAACTCAAGCAATATGATGAAAACCCCATCTATTTATCCTCGATGGCAACAATACAATACGTGCCTTGCTACCCCTACTGTCACTGGGAAAGGACACCGCAAGATTGAACTCGAAGCTAAGCACTTCTCCCATTGCAAGAAAAACCAATCTAGTTGGCCAAACCAAATTGATAGTTTGAAGAGACTTGTAAAGATATCAAATCATGCATATAATAATTCACAGAAGATTCAAATAATATTCATAGATAAGCTGATCATAAATCCACAATTCATCGGATCTCGGCAAACACACCACAAAAGAGTATTACATCGAATAGATCTACAAGAACATCGAGGAGAACTTTGTGTTGAGAATCAACGAGAGAGAGAAGAAGCCATCTAGCTACTAGCTATGGACCCGTAGGTCTGTGGTAAACTACTCACGCTTCATCGGAGTGGCAATGGTGTTGATTTAGAAGCCCTCCGTGATCGAATCCCCCTCCGGCAGGACGCCGAAAAAGGCCCCAAGATGGGATCTCACGGGTACAGAAGGTTGCGGCGGTGGAAAATTGGTTTCGTTTCCCCCGGATGTTTTTCGGGTATAAGAGTATATAGGAGGAAGATCTAGGTCAGGAGGACTACGAGGGGCCCACAAGGTCGGGGGGTGCGCCCTACCCCCTGGGCGCGCCCTCCACCCTTGTGGCTGCCTCGAGGCTCTTCTGACTTGCATTCCAAGTCTCCTGGGTGTCTTCTGGTCCAAGAAAAATCATCGCGAAAGTTTTATTCCGTTTGGACTCCGTTTGGTATTCCTTTTCTGCGAAACTCTAAAACAAGGAAAAAATAGAAACTGGCACTGGGCTCTAGGTTAATAGGTTAGTCCCAAGAATAATTTAAAATAGCATATTAATGCATATAAAACATCCAAAACAGATAATATAATAGCATGGAACAATAAAAAATTATAGATACGTTGGAGATGTATCAACCTTCTACCACAGATCCGAAGGCAAGATCTTTTATTGCCAAAGATGGAACATTTCTAGAGAAGGAGTTTCTCTCAAAAGAAGTGAGTGGGAGGAAATTAGAACTTGATGAGGTAATTGTACCTTCTCTCAATTTGGAAAGTAGCACATCAGAGAAATCCGTTCCGGTGATGCCTACACCAATTAGAGAGGAAGCTAATGATGATGATCATGAAACTTCAGATCAAGTTACTACCGGACCTCGTAGGTCGAATAGAGCACGTTCCGCACCAGAGTGTACGGTAATCCTGTCTTGGAAGTCATGTTACTAGACCATAGCGAACCTACGAACTATGAAGAAGCTATGATGAGCCCATATTCCGATAAATGGCTTGAGGCCATGAAATCTGAGATAGGATCCATGTATGAGAACAAAGTGTGGACTTTGTTGGATTTGCCCGATGATCGGCAAGCCATTGAGAATAAATGGATCTTAAAGAAGAAGACTGACGCTGATGGTAATGTCACCATCTATAAAGCTCGACTTGTCGCAAAAGGTTTTCGACAAGTTCAAGGGGTTGACTACGATGAGACCTTCTCACCCGCAGTGATGCTTAAGTCAGTCCGAATCATGTTAGCAATTGCCGCATTTTATAATTATGAAATCTGGCAAATGGACGTCAAAACTGCATTCCTTAATGGATTTCTTAAAGAAGAGTTGTATATGATGCAACCAGAAGGTTTTGTCGATCCTAAAGGTGCTAACAAAGTGTGCAAACTCCAGCGATCCATCTATAGATTGGTGCAAGCATCTCAGAGTTGGAATATACGCTTTGATGAGGTGATCAAAACATATCGTTTTATATAGACTTATGGTGAAGCCTGTATTTACAAGAAAGTGAGTGGGAGCTCTGTAGCATTTCTGATATTATATGTGGATGACATATTGTTGGTCGGAAATGATATAGAATTTCTGGATAGCATAAAAGGATACTTGAATTACAATTTTTCAATGAAAGACCTCGGTGAAGCTGCTTGTATATTGGGCATCAGGATCTATAGAGATATATCAAGACGCTTGATAGGACTTTCACAAAGCACATACCTTGATAAAGTTTTGAAGAAGTTCAAAATGGATCAGTCAAAGAAAGGGTTATTGCTTGTGTTACAAGATGTGAAGTTGAGCAAGACTCAAAACCCGACCACGGCAGATTATAGAGAGAGAATGAAAGTCATTACCAATGCCTCAGTCATAGGTTCTATAAAGTATGTCATGCTGTGTACCAGACCTGTTGTGTGCCTTGCCATGAGTTTGGCAAGGGGGTACAATAGTGATCCAGGAATAGATCACTGGACATCGGTCAAAAATTATCCTTAGGTACCTAAAGAGGACTAAGGAAATGTTTCTCGGTTATGGAGGTGATAAAGAGTTCATCCTAAAGAGTTACATCGATGCAAGCTTTGACACCGATCCGGATGACACTGAATCTCGATCTGGATACATATTGAAAGTGGGAGCAATTAGCTAGAGTAGCTCCATGCAGAGCATTGTAGACATAGAAATTTGCAAAATACATACAGATCTGAATGTGACGGACCCATTGACTAAACTTCCCTCACAAGCAAAACATGATCACTCCTTAATACTCTTCGGGTGTTAATCACATGGTGATGTGAACTAGATTATAGACTCTAGTAAACTCTTTAGGTGTTGGTCACATAGCGACATGAACTATGGGTGTTAATCACATGGTGATGTGAACTAGATTATTGACTCTAGTGCAAGTGGGAGACTGAAGGAAATATGCCCTAGAGGCAATAATAAAGTTGTTATTTTATATTTCCTTATTCATGATAAAGTTTTATTATTCATGCTAGAATTGTATCGATCGGAAACCTTGATACATGTGTGAATACATAAACAAACACTAAGCCTCTACTAGACTAGCTCGTTGATCAAAGATGGTTAAGGTTTCCTAACCATTGACATGAGTTGTCATTTGATAACGGGATCACATCATTAGGAGAATGATGTGATGGACAAGACCCATCCGTTAGCTTAGCATAATGATCTTCAGTTTTGTTGCTATTGATTTCTTCATGTCAAATACATATTCCTTCGACTATGAGATTATGAAACTCCCGGATACCGGAGGAATGCCTTATGTGCTATCAAATGTCACAATGTAACTGGGTGATTATAAAGATGCTCTACAGGTATCTCCGAAGGTGTTTGTTGAGTTGGCATAGATCGAGATTAGGATTTTTCACTCCAAGTATCGGAGAGGTATCTCTGGGCCCTCTTGGTAATACACATCATAAGCTTGCAAGCAAATGACTAAGGAGTTAGTCACGAGGTGATGTATTATGGAACGAGTAAAGAAACTTGCCGGTAACGAGATTGAACTAGGTATGAAGATACCAACGATCGAATCTTGGCCAAGTAACATACCGATGGACAAAGGGAATTATGTATGTTGTCATACGGTTGGACCGATAAAGATCTTCGTAGAATATGTAGGAGCCAATATGGGCATCTAGGTTCCGCTATTGGTTATTGACCGGGGAGGTGTCTCGGTCATGTCTACATAGTTCTCGAACCCGTAGGGTCCGCACGCTTAACGTTCGTTGACGATATAGTATTATATGAGTTATGTATGTTGGTGTTGTTCAGAGTCCCGGATGCAATCACGGGCATGACGAGGAGCTCCGGAATGGTCCGGAAGTAAAGATTGATATATAGGATGATATGGTTAGGCCAAGGGATTAAGCCCACGGGGCTTTAGGTCGGTGCAAAAGGAGTTTTGCGGAGGCCAGGGGGCAAACGCCGGAGACCCTGGCGTCTGGCCCTGGGCCAGAGGTGAGGCCCATGGCGTCTGGGCCAGACGCCAAGGACTGTGGCGTCTAGTCCTCGAAGTCCGAGAAGGACTCTTCCTTGCGGGCAAAACCAACATTGAGGAGGCTCTTTCTCCAAGTTACGACCCCAGGGCTCAACATATAAGTAGAGGGGCAGGGCTAGCACCTGGAACACATCAAGATACACCAAGCCGTGTGCCGGCAACCCCGTCCCTCTAGTTTATCCCCCGTCATAGTTTTCGTTGTGCTTAGCGAAGCCCTGCGGAGATTGTTCTTCACCAACACCGTCACCACGCCGTCGTGCTGCCGAAACTCATCTACTACTTCGCCCCTCTTGCTGGATCAAGAAGGCGAGGACGTCATCGAGCTGAACGTGTGCTGAACGCGGAGGTGCCGTACGTTCGGTACTTGATCGGGACGGATCGGGAAGGTGTATGACTACATCAACCACGTTGATAAACGCTTCCGCTTAGCGATCTTCAAGGGTATGAAGATGCTCTCTCCTTCCCGTTGCTATGCATCTCCATGGATAGATCATTGCGTGTGCGTAGAAATTTCTTGTTTTCCATGCAACGTTCCTAACACTGACAATTGATAAATTATTTTTAAATTGTTAGATTGTTGCAAAATTAAAATTATTGATATGTTCTTTTGATAAATTCTAAAATAGTATGTGTTTGAGGTGGGAGGGGGACAAAGGCTATTTTCCCCAAACAAGCCCTCCCATAGAAATATCATAAATTTCTTCAAAGCTGGGGGTGGGCGGTGGTCCTATTAGGTTGACGCATGGCTCTGCCTCTGCTAGCATGTTGTGTTGTGGTGTAAATATATTTTGAATATCAATTGGACCACCTTGACGAGAAATCCTGCCTACGAATCTATGTCCCTCCATTGAATTTGGGTCAAGAATGACAAACATAGCTTAAGGTAAATATCAACAACTTCATTTAGTCAAAATATAAGTAAAAATACAAGCATTAGGTGGCTCCGAAAATCCATAGTTGATCAAGAGCTCATATGCTTCCGGGTGATAAAATAGCAAGCAAATAAAAAATCTTGTTTTTTGTACTTCAAAGATGAAAGCACGAAAATTCATGAGAATATGACATTGGACCAGGAAAGCTCGGGGAAGAAAAAACAAAACCAATGCTCCAAGTTGAGCATTTCTCAAAACTCCTATTTTTATATTTTTTTTGTCTAAAGCTGCTCTGATGTCGTATTTCCACGAAAGTTTTCACACACCTAGAAAACTTTCATCTTTGGTGCCAAAAAATCAATTTTGTTTGGGTTTCCCCCTATTTTTCTCAATTTTATTTTTCATCTGCGGGAGCATATGCTCTTGTGCACCGAAACACTGACCTCAACATATCTAGATGCTCTAGGTGATTCCCTCAATATTCTTTAAATTATTGGTAAATATTTTGGTATACCGGCCGAGCTTGTAGTGCACCCAGTGCAATTCGTCCCAATTGACATATTTAAATGTTTTAAAAAAACTGAAGGAAAGAAAAAACTTGGACTTAGTCTTTTATGTAGTACTCCATGTCGTAGATTGATAACATAGGTTGTGATACAAACTAGATGAATTCAACACTAAGTAGTGTCTGGTGCAAGTTAGTCTTTGAATAACACATGTTAAACTCGTCCCATTGACATATTTAGATGTTCTGAAAAATCTAAAGGAAAAAAACCTTGGACTTACTCTTATATCTTTTTATAATAATTACAAAAAGTTTTAGTTTAAGAAGAAACCTACTCTTATATCTAATATCTTTCAAAGCCACCGCCACTATTGATATTTTTTGTCCTTTTCTTTAGAGTTATGTTTCAAATGTGGACCTGAAATTTTGTGACACTGTTGATTATGTTGGGCCTACTCCATAATTTTTAGCTTGTTTGGCCTGTCCTAAATTTCACTATTACTTAGGATCTAATTAAGTGTTGGACCACATATTATTGTGACATGCATGCTCACTCCATTATTTTTTGCATCTCAAAGAGCTTTTAAAAAGAGCTTTATATATTACTCAGTAGAGGTACAAGGTTGCTTCATACAATTATGTAGGAAAAATGGAATAGAGTTAATCCAAAGGTACCTCCTCCTAGACTCACTAGCCTGCTTAGCACACCTATGAGCAGCTTCATTAGCTTCAGGCTCAACATAAGATAACACGAAGCTGGCAAAAACCCCACCTAGTTCCTTGATTTCATGGCAAATGGCAGCAATGTCCACTTTGTCATAGTTTGATGAGTTCCACATATTGACCACCTAAAGTGCAAGGGTGCCACATATATATGAAATTGCGGGTGCTTTACTGTAGAAATAATGCATATTTACTCGCTATGCTTTGTTAGTTGCCATGTCACTATTTTGTGGAAGCAAATCAACTCTAGATTGGAGTTATCAAGATTTTTTTCTCATTAGCTACCTCTTAGGACATTTGAAGGTTCGAATGTAGTTGTATTTGCAGTTCGATAAAATTTGATGGGGTTAAGAGCAACTCTAGCAAAGTCGTGATATGTCCCTCCCTCTATAATAACCGCTAATATGGAGACTATAGAGGCAAAAGACGCTCCAATAGAGTCGTCATCCCTTCACACTTCATAATGTTTGAAAGACGCTCCAAAAAGAGGGTTCAACTATATTTGTAGGTAGTGGGGGGTGCTTTTGAGGGCACTCAAACTCAATCGTTGTCGCGCCATTGAAGTTTCAGCGGCTTCTTCTTCATGCTTCCTACTATAGTTTTCTTCATTTCAAAGGCATTGCGCCCCGCATAACTCCCATGAAAAAAACCCGCTGACGACTTGGACATATAAGGGGGAGAGAGTGTGTCTTATTATTTCACATTTTAAAAAGAACGTGTCAACTGGGCTTGGTTCATTGTTTGCTCTACAAGCAGCTGGTGCACCAAATATTCTTCCTCTAAACTACTAAATTAATCTAGGCATATATGATCTGTCACTTTGTGTGATTCAGCGATGAAGTGTGACCAAATCCTCATCAAGAGTTGAAAGAGAAGGTCAGGTGAGTAGCGTATATATTTATTTACCCTTATGTTATTATGAAGAAGACAATTGGTGGCAGTGATCCCACTACATTTTCTTCTTCATAGTCCAAGAGGCTATACACTATTGACGTCTCTTAGTTTTTTCTTGTTAATTTTCTGTTTATTAGAAGTCAAAAAACGAAGAACTGTTCAATGGACGGTGCAACTAATTTAATTATCCCTTCCGATTCATACTAATTACTCATTGATTTGGTATTAATTTTCATAAGAGCTTACGAGCCAACTGCTTATCCGTACTCCTCTTGAGAGGCTCTTTGATGTATTCCAGAGAATATTATACAAGCAGACTGCCGAGAACTAGCAGAGCTTGAGACTTTTTTTTACATGGTAATACGTGTCTCATTCATATCGTGAAGGTCAAAGTACAAATCACGTAAGAACCGATATGACAAACTGAAAAGATAGCAGAACATCTCTGAGCTTGACACCAACACCCGTCACCTGCCTCAAGCACCACCATAGCAGCCACCGAAGAAAATAATGACTGATCACCTTCTCATCCGAGCTCGACGCGGTTCCATCGCTGATATGCAGCTTTGCGGACCTCCAAGGTGGCTTACCAAAAGTAAAGCCCTTGCCGTTGAACGAATCAGACCAGGGCAACACTCCCGACACACCATCGAACTCCAGATCTGGCACTCTACCACGACTAAGACGTCGAAGGAGGAAACCATACCTGCCATCCACGAACTACGAACCCAGCACACGTTCCGTCTTCCAGATGTCGTCGATGCAGACCACAATCTGCATCCGCTCCTGAACTACCTCCCAAACTCCGCGTCGAAGCTGGAGCAAACGCCGTCGCAACGGCGAAGCCCGAGGACACAGGTCCACCATGAGGATGCCGCCCCACCGCACCATTCTTCCTTGAACAAACTAGTTCCTAAATCCATCCCCAACCATAAGACCGATGACCTCGTCAGAAAAGTATCCGAAAAATCTTTATTCAACGTCGTCATCGTCGTCGCCGAAGCCAAGACGATAAATAACAAGGGAGTAAAATCGATCCACATGTGGGCGACCCCCCTCACTACCGACGACCGAGGTCGCCGGCGGAGGAGAGCCGCTGGAAGATTGGTCTCTCCTGGCGGCGGCTAGGGTTCCAGCCGCCACGGACGAGAGTGAAACGATCGGTTGATAGGTTAGAACTGGGAATTCCTGAGAGGCTTCACGTATAAAAACCGTGTGAGAGTGTACCTTTCGTCGGAAAGAGCTAGTCGAACGCAACGCAACTCTTCCCAGTAGATTATTGTTTGTGAGATTCGTAGACAATGCATGTAGAGCCAAGGCGAGATCGCAGTTGGCAATCCGGGCGTAGATCATGCCGCCCACAACGACCGCCCGTCCGGCGGCACGGGCGCGGGCGCCATAGTGTCGACATCGTCGTACCTCCACGTCCACTTGCCCGCGTCCACGGTAACGAAATGCCGGCCCACGCGAGCCACTGATAACGGCTCCCACGCCCGCCACCCCGCGCGCCTGACCGGCCCCTTCCATGGCGACCCACTGACGGTTGGACCCGAAGGACCCAGTTGCACGCACGCCTGACCGGGCCCACCCGCGGCGCTGGCCCGCCGGGGCCCGTAAGATCTCCCAACCGACGGCGGCGGGGTGGGGATGACGACACCCTCTCCGTGGTGGGGGCCCCGCGCACCGATGTGGCGTGGCGACGCATGTGTCTGCTCCCCGCCGCATGCAGGTGCGCCGCGCGGTGCGGCCGCCCATAAATTGGTTTAATTTCATTCCTCGAATCGGATCGAATAATCCGTCGACTGTTCTGGAGAGTGGATATTCTGTTGTCCGCGGCGGCCATGGCGTTCTTCGAGGTGAGCGCCTTCCCCTGCCGTCCTCTCTTCAAGTCTTCTTTCTTCTTCTTCTTCACAGCGGCAGCGATGGCGTTCAGAATTGTGTCTGCTTCTTCGTCTTGCTGCCGCGTTGTTCTACGCAGCGCTGAATTGCGAGGCGAAATTTGTTAATTGTTCGGTTCTTCCGTTCCTCTAATGGCAGGAGATGGAGTCGTACTACGTCCCCTACCTCCGCACCCACCTACACCAATTCGCTGGTAAATATATGTGCTAATTAAGGGGTTATTTGTGGTTATTTTCACTAAACCCATCGTGGGAGCTCGTGATTCTGACGCGGTGGGGCACCGCTTGGTCGTCGGCGATGGCAGCGTCGGTCTCCGCGGCGAGCTGCGAGGAGGGGGCGGGCGACGACGAGGAGTGCCGCGACGAGGCGGCCGCGCTCAGGCTCAAGATGGTGGCCGTCGCCGCCATCCTCATCGCCGGCGCGGTCGGCGTGGCCATCCCGCTCGTCGGCCGGAGGCGGCGCGGTGGCGGCGGCGGCGGCGGCGAGGGCGCGTCCTCCGGCGGCGGGACGTTCGTGCTCGCCAAGGCGTTCGCTGCGGGGGTCATCCTCGCCACGGGTTTCGTGCACATGATGCACGACGCCGAGGAGAAGTTCGCGGACCCGTGCCTCCCGGCCACGCCGTGGCGCCGGTTCCCCTTCCCGGGCTTCATCGCCATGCTCGCCGCCCTGGGCACGCTCGTCATGGAGTTCGTCGGCACCCGCTTCTACGAGCGCAGGCACGGCGAGGAGGCCTCCGCCGCCGCGGCCGCGCGTGATGACACCACGGCGCTGCTCGAGGACGGCGCGCTCGCAGGGATCGCTGCCGCAGCGGTGAGCGGCGACGACGAGAAGCAGGACGCCATGCACATCGTGGGCATGCGCGCGCACGCGGCGGCGCACCAGCATAGCCATGCGCATGGCCATGACGCGTGCGATGGAGGAGCCGTGTACGACGCCCATGCCCAAGCCCACGCCCACGGCCATGGCCATGACCATGGGCATGGGGGCGACGAGAGGCCGTCCCAAGCTCATCATGTCGTTGTCTCGCAGGTACGGGCAATTTAATATTGTTGCCAGTTCTTAAGGCAACAAACTTTTAGTTAAGTCACATCTTTTATGCGTTGAATTAAAAATTCAGAATCGAATAATGTTGAAGTCAATCTCCCAACGAAATCCAGTCATCCAAAGATCAGACAACTTGAAATTCACAAAACCCCCGAATTATTACTACCTTTCTACGCAGGTTAGCTATGTAAACACATACTACGTGCTTAGGGTCTTACATGTTTGAGTTCAGCCAGTGAAATTTCCTATGCTAAGTTATATCTGAAAAATGTTAGCACAAGTGAACATATATATGAGCAAAACTATTCGAAATGTGCTATCGTGATAGATGTTTTGAGTTTGGAAATCTGCAAAGTATGCTAAATAGTGATTTTCTGTATTGTTGGCAAGATTTTGGAAATGGGGATTGTATCGCATTCGGTGATCATCGGGCTATCCTTGGGCGTTTCGCAGAGCCCATGTACCATTAAGCCTCTTGTTGCTGCCCTCTCCTCCCACCAGTTCTTTGAGGGTTTTGCCTTGGGTGGCTGCATTTCTGAGGTTAATGTCCGCTTCATTTCTGCTTTATGGTTAGCAGTTCCTCACTTGAAGTTAGCACTCATGTGCCCTTCGTCATGTTAATTGCATCAATTCATCATTCTGTATGAACAAATGCAGGCTCAGTTCAAGAATTTCTCTGCACTCCTGATGGCTTTCTTCTTTGCTATCACAACACCTATTGGGATCACTGTCGGGGCGGGGATCGCATCGTTCTACAACGCCAACAGCCCCAGGGCATTGGTGGTGGAAGGCATTCTGGATTCAATGTCTTCTGGTATACTGATCTATATGGCATTAGTGGATCTCATTGCTGCTGATTTCCTTAGCCGGAGGATGAGCTGCAATCCGAGGCTGCAAGTGTGCTCATACGTTGCCTTGTTTGTCGGGGCTATTGCCATGTCATCACTTGCTATCTGGGCTTAGTGCCAGTGAGTATTCTTGAAGCTTGGGACAAGCTGCTTGGCGTTCAACGCACTACGACCTGTTGCCTAGCTACCGGTAACTGAGTAAGATGGGAGGCTTTTTCTTTCTCTGTCCATTCTTTTGTTTGATCTTCTCATGGTGCTGGGCCGGGTAATGTCCTCTTTTGGTCACAGAAAAGGAAGCCCCTCTCTGGGGTACATTTTGGTGGTAAAGAATTGGGACAAGTTAGTTAGGGAATAAAGAGTTTTTGAGTCCCAACAGTCTTTGCAGATGTACAGTTCATCCTCGGTGTTAGATAAGAGGACTTGTCTGTTCTCAAGTATAATCTTGCACATACATCAATGTGGATCTTCTGAAAGTCGTTTCAACTGTTCGAATACAATGGCAGGTCTGTTTGAAATGAGGATGGTTATGAACTCACGCTAGACTCTTTTGCTGCACCTGTTAGAACTATTTTGGTTGTATATATGGAGTGAAGGTTACTGATCTTTCTCAACTTAAATACCAATCATATGAACATCGATATTGCAGCAGAAATTATTTATCCTTTATCCTTTTTGTAATTGAAGCAGTTAGTTGATACTGTTGTTGCTGGACTGCGGAATCATTTGTACACCACGATTAATTTTGTCGAAATGCAGTTCATTCATCTATGTCTCTACTTATAATAATGTAGATTTCTCCTGATGACTTGAGCTGAACGACTTTGGTAGATTCTACTGCAGTATATATTCATCTATGTCTCTATTTTTCAAGTTCTAGTAACCCATGCTTGTACTGAACAACACATGTGTATTGTATCATTTATTTGTTCCCTCTCATGCAAAAATGTGTATTGTATCATTGGTGCTGTTTGCTGTATAATATAATATCCGGATGTCCTCTGTTGAAGGCATTTCGCATACTGTCGCCAAATGTAAGATTTATGATCTGAGGGTTTTGCCTAGAGTGCATCTGTATGGTTTCCAGCAGATACCTGTGAGCAAGCATATGATTCAGGTAGCTTGTGCACGAAGGTAACCCAGCTACATATAAATCCTTATAGAACATGCATATTGTTCCTGGAGATATAAGATGACTACTTTTCAAAATAAAAATAAAAATTGCTGCATTCTTTCAGCCTTTACCATTCTCTGTTGCTTTTAGCACCAACCGACAAATATGGTCGTACAAGTTATCACCATTACTTTACAGGGGACTGGTTATTCAGGCTTTCTTTTGTCTTATTTTCTGATACAGTAGTGGCGTTACAGTAGAAAAGACTTAAGAGTCGTAAGTTGAACATTTGATTAGGGTGCTCAAATTCAGTGAAAATTATCTCTTTCCTTCCCATTCTTCTAACTATGATGGTTTCTAACATTTACTACATGACCCGGGAATGGTAGGAAAATGGTATACACTTGGATGGGTCTCATCTGCCGTTTTTTGAGTGGCAGTGCGCAAAATGGATTCAGTTTCGCCTGCATAATTGCTTATTGTGATGAAAATAGCAGTAATGTGTGCATGATCTTCCTTAAGGTAGTGCTTGTGCCATCAATATGCTGCAACGGAACTCCTTTAAACTGTAGAAGAGCAGATAACAGATGTAGAACTAAAACACCCGCTATAATTTCTGATGCAAAAGTTGAATTGTCGACTATTCGATATATGTACTGATGTTTCCTCTTATCTAAAAAAAATGTACCGACGTTTCAGTATGCACCATGCTGTGTTATAGCAGGTCTTGCCAACTGGGAGAAATAGGGTACTTGACGCGAAGGCGGGCGCAGTCATATGGATGGATGATGAGTTGCAAGGTGGAGCCAACCTTTTGCTCCCTGGCAAATCTCACTGCTAGAGATATTGATCATGTCACACTCGAGTTCGACGGACGTCGACTGAAAGACCACGGATAATGCATCTGAAGCTCGTTCATCATCAGCAATCCAAGAGGCTGTTGTGATACCATCTGTGGCCTCGGCAGATTCTCTTGTCATATCCTCCCTGGACCAGACACCGGATCCTGCAAAGCCTGGAGGGCATCTTCGTTGTTGAGATGGAAAGGGTTCAGGTCCGTGTGTTGTTGCCAGCTTTGCTCGTGCTGCTCACATCCAGAACCACTGCTAAGCGAGGGAACTGTTTGGGACATGCCACAGTGATCAACTGTAAGCTAATGCTTAGCTGAGAAAGGAGAAAATATGTAAGGTCACTTGGAGAACATCTGCCGCCTCTCATCAGGTAAATTCAGGTTCAGCCATCGAAGAAGTGACGAGCTAGTGCCCTTGCAGGAGATGCTGCTACTGGACATGAGGAGACAGTCTGGTAAGGTAGCCGCGCAGAATCTCTTGAGAAAGGTTAACCTTTTTCTTTCCCGGGCTCATCACCTGCCAAGTTAGAAGAGACTTGCTAGCTAATTCAAACGTACTGCATCAGAGAGTGGAATCTCCAAGGACCGGGACAAAACAGAGAGAATGGGAAGGAACTATTGGTCGTGGAGGACATCGATCCAGTGTCCGGGACCGGGAGCTCTAGCCAGGGACAGCATGATTCGATCGCCACTGAGGAGAGGACGAGTGACTCTGCCACGGCGTGGTGGCCTACCGGTTGTGGCAACCCGCCGAGACATGTTCCGAGGCCCAAAAGAGGCGCCCGTGGAGGAATACTGAGCACGGAGCACCGAGCAGTGTGCGTGTCAGTAGGAGGAAATGCGGCAGCCTGCCTGCCTGCCATCATTGACCTCCAGGACTTCGACGGACGGAGCTCGGAGCTCGGAGCCTCGAGCGAGTAGTTCAGACTTCCGAGATGAGATGGACAGAGAGATAGATTCTGCGTCTGAAGTTTGAAACCTCTCATGGCGCATTCGAATCGAGTATAAAGGGGAAGCTCACATCAATCAGGGCTCTGGACGAGTGCGCCTGCATGGAGGCACCCTCTGGATTTGATGAGATGGCGAGGGGTGTGGCATCTGATGAGGTGACACGGTGGTGCGCTAGCTTGGCGTCTTCCGCAGGTGCTCCAGGGAGGAGGGCGTCCCGCGCTAGCTAGTAGTCTAGGACGCGTTTGGTAGGCTGCGTATGACCCAACCAAGCCCGGACGGGATGAAACTGGGCCGTTTGGTTACCTGCAGGCCGGCCTAACTCGCATCTGCACGGACCTTAAAGCACCCCTCAGCCTGGCTCGCTGGGAACGCTCGAATCGGCCGTTTCCAGCGAGCCAGGCTGAGTGGGGCGGAAAACGAAGACGCGGCGTAGGGAGCGGTGCAGGGGGGATGCGGGCGGAGATGGCGGGAGGGGAAAATCGGTCGAGGTCGGGTGGCGCCAAATATACCCTCATCATCTCATTTTCCCGCTCACCTCTAGCTGTAGGACAAACCCTCCTTTGTTCTCGGCACCGGCGACGGCGGCGAGTCAGATCTGCGGCTGGGACGGCAGCGGTGACTGAGATCTGCGGCAGCGACACTCCCCTGCAGCGGCAAGAGGCGGCAGGCGCACTCCCCTGCAACAGCAAGAGGCGGTAGGCGCACTCCCCGGCGGCGGCTGCTTCTCTCTTTCTTCTTCGTCTCCGTCCAGCCCTCCTCATCTCCGCCATGTCTCCCCCGACCTCGAAGCTGGTAACCTACCTCTCCTCCAGCTCTTCTGTTATGTGTTAGGTCGTTCAATAGGAGCGTTTCGGCTCGATAGCGCCATAGCTGACCGCATCATGGATGTCGCTTAGGTTCTGGATGAACGGACGAAGCTTCTAGTTCAGGCAGCATCACTGATAGCTGTGGTTCAGGTCTTGATCTTGTTGGTCCATAAGAATGCTGTTCGTTGGAATGAGAGACCTCGCATCCAGTATGGTCCGATGTTAATCCGGGATCAAGAGAGGATAGCGAATTTGAACTACATCTACAACTGCAACGACATAGAGGCTCTGTGGATGCTTCGAATAAAAAGAGCACCTTTTGCCAGGCTTGTGCAGACGTTTAGGAGCAGGGGACTGCTAGAAGATAACATCAGTGTGGAAGAGCAAGTGGCCATGTTTCTCCATGTTGTTAGTCATAACCAGAGGTTCAGGGTTGTACACAACACCTTCAGGAGAACAATGGAGACCATCTCCAGATACTTCAAGCAAGTGTTGTTCAACTCTAGCTTGCCACATGTCATTATCTATTGCCCACTGAAATCCTTGTAGCCACCACAAAGAGCATTGCTTTACTTACATGGGACAAATCACAAAACTATGTGCACCCTTATCGATAAATTACTGTTGTGTGTACCTGAACACCAATTATTGGAAGTACCACCAAACTATGTACTAACATGTAAAAATTACGAAAAATGGTATCAATCTGCACGTACTGCCCCAATTGTGGTACTTCCTACTCATTTTCGATTTCCATCTGACAAGTCCCTGTTTTGGCAGAAAACACCCTAGTTTTAAAATGACAACAACTTGGCCATTTCAAATCCAAATTAAACAAATTAAATATATATTCCTATCAAGAAAGTGTGTTCTACCCATTTATAAACTTTTTCCATTTTTTGGTTAATTGAAATTGGTCCAATTAAAATATATTTAATCACTCCTTAAAGCTTGCAAAAATCATAACTTAATATCTATAAATTTGAATAATATTTTTTTTTCACTGCTTTACTTGTAACTAATGCAACGTCACAGGGATGTTGCAATATATTTTTGAATATTACCACAAATAGTTATTCTGTTGAAATACCTAGTCTCTATTACAACAAAATGGCTGCCTCATGCAACGGAATTTGTTTGTCGCAATATCTGTAACACCCCGAGAATCATGCTACAGTAACTCCCTGTGATTAAGCTAATCATGTTGCTAAACAGGGCTTGATCACAATTGCCTCAAATTTCTTTTCAAACTCCTAATTCAAACTTCAATTAAATTTAAAGTGGAAAATAAAAGTTTTCAAAAATTTAAACAAAAATGTTCGGGCACTGCCAGAAATTGCACTGATAATTATTGTGGAGAAAACACATTTTTATAAAATGCCTAAATACTTTTAAATGAAATAAAACAGAAAAGAAAATAAACAAATAAAAACAAAACAGAAAACAGACCAGACAAAGAAAAAAAGGAGAAGGCCCTTTCCCCCCACTGGACCCCTGGCCCGACTGGGCCGACCCACCGGCCCAACCCACCTCTCCCACTCGCCCCCCTCCCCTGTTCCCCCGACCGGGGTCGGAACAGGGGCCGTCCCCGCCGCACCCCCTCGCCGGCGACGGGGAGGATAAGGACGCCAGCTCCCCCCGCCTCCTCGGGCCTCTCTCCCACTCACCCCCCGCTCTCCCTCTCGGCCGCTGCGCCTCCCCCGTCAGATCCACCTCCCTCTCCCCTTCGATCCCCACTGCCCGAGCGTGCTCGCCGCCGTTCACCGTCGTTCCCGCGGCCACCGTGCCCCAACCGCCACTTCGCCGTGTCGTACGCCGTCGCCGCCCTCGACTACACCACCTCCACCTCTCCGTTGGAGCTCCGAGCCACGGCAACGGCCTCCCCGAGCTCGTCTTCCCCGCACGGCCGCCGTCGGTCGCCGCCCCGTTTCACCGCCTCGAGCCTCCCCGAGCACGCTGCCGTCCCCCTACAGCCTCGCCGTGAGCCTCTCCCCCTCCTCCCCTGTCTTTTCTCTCTCGCGCGCCCCCTAGCTGCTTCCCCACGCGCGCCCGAACGCCGCGCCGCGGAGCTCGCCGCCGGCGAGGCTCCGGTGACCTGTTGGTCACGGGCTCAAGCCCGTTGCACTCCCCACCTCGCGTAGATGCCCCCCAGCCCCTCCGCTTGCTCGATAGGCCGCCGTAGCCTCGTTTCCGTCGGGCACCCGTGCGCGCCGCCGCCTCCGCCGCTCGCCGGCGCCGATTCCGGCCAAGTCCGGCGAAGCCCCGGCCACCCCTGGATGCGGCGCTGCGAGCCCTTTCGAATGGGCCTAGCCCCGCTCCTCCCCGAGCCCCGTAGCGCGATTCCGGCCAACTCCGGCGAGGGGCCGCCGCTGCTTTGGTCGCCGGAGTTGCTCCGGCGCCGGCCGCCGACGTGGCCGGCCTGGCCCCCCCCAGTGCCACTGCCAGTGGGCCCGTGGGCCCCGTTGACTGGGTCCACCCAGTCAACGTGCTGACTGGGCAGGCCCAGCCACTGACATGCGGGCCCCGCCGCAAAAATAAAAAAAAAAGAAAAGGAAAATGTTTTATAAATAAAAATAATTAATTAATCTAATCACTCACTGACAGGTGGGCCCAGTAGTTAATTAACTAAAAATTAATTAGTTTAATCTTCTGTTAACCCATTGTCTATGACAGGTGGGTCCCCCGTGTCAGTTTTGACCAGTCAACCGGACTGTTGACCGCTGACGTCACTCATACGTCATGCTGACGTCATATCCCTTTTCTGTTAATTAAATAATTCCAGAAATTCAAATAATCTTTGAAAATTCATATCTTTTAAACCGTAACTCGGATGAAAATGTTTTCTATATGAAAGTTGCTCAGAACGACGAGACGAATCCGAATACGCAGTCCGTTCGTCCACCACACCTCCCTAACCTATCGAACTAGCAACTTTCCCCCTCCGGTCCGTCTGTCCGAAAACGCGAAACATCGGGAATACCTCCCGGATGTTCCCCCCCTTCGCCGGTACCACCTACTGTCGCGTTAGGACACACCTAGCACCGTTCATTGTCATGTCACGCATCGTCATGCTTATGTTTGCATTGTATTTACTGTTTCTTCCCCCTCTTCTCTCCGGTAGACTACGAGACCGACACTGCTGCTGCCCAGTTCGACTACGGAGTTGACGACCCCTCCTACTTGCCAGAGCAACCAGGCAAGCCCCCCCCCTTGATCACCAGATATCGCCTATTCTTCTCTATACTGCTTGCATTAGAGTAGTGTAGCATGTTACTGCTTTTCGATATCCTATCCTGATGCATAGCCTATCCTTGCTACTACTGTTGATACCTTTACCTGCAATCCTACATGCTTAGTATAGGATGCTAGATTTCCATCAGTGGCCCTACATTCTTGTCCGTCTGCTGTGCTATACTATCGGGCCGTGATCACCTGGGCGGTGATCACGGGTATATACTTATATACTACATACATGACACATGTGATGACTAAAGTCGGGTCGGCTCGTAGGAGTACCCGCAAGTGGATCTTTGTGGCGGAGCGACAGGGCAGGTTGAGACCGCCTAGGTGAGAGGTGGGCCTGGCCCTGGTCGGCGTTCGCGGATACTTAACACGCTTAACGAGATCTTGGTATTTGATCTGAGTCTGGCCATTTGGTCTATACGCACTAACCATCTACGCGGGAGTAGTTATGGGTATCCCGGCGTCGTGGTATCAGCCGAAGCCTTCTTGACGTCAGCGACTGAGTGGCGCGCGCCGGATTGGACTGGAACGCCACTAGGCTAGGTCTGCTTCCGGCCGCGTACGCAACGTGCAGGTGTGCATAGGGCGATGGGCCCAGACCCCTGCGCGCATAGGGTTAGACCGGCGTGCTGACCGCTCTGTTGTGCTTAGGTGGGGCTGCGACGCGTTGATCTTACGAGGCCGGGCATGACCCAGGAAAGTGTGTCCGGCCAAATGGGATCGAGCGTGTTGGGTTATGTGGTGCACCCCTGCAGGGAAGTTTATCTATTCGAATAGCCGTGTCCCTCGGTAAAAGGACGACCCGGAGTTGTACCTTGACCTTATGACAACTAGAACTGGATACTGAATAAAATACACCCTTCCAAGTGCCAGATACAACCCGGTGATCGCTCTCTAACAGGGCGACGAGGAGGGGATCGCCGGGTAGGATTATGCTATGCGATGCTACTTGGAGGACTTCAATCTACTCTCTTCTACATGCTGCAAGATGGAGATGGCCAGAAGCGTAGTCTTCGACAGGACTAGCTATCCCCCTTTTATTCTGGCATTCTGCAGTTCAGTCCACTGATATGCCCCTTTACACATATACCCATGCATATGTAGTATAGCTCCTTGCTTGCGAGTACTTTGGATGAGTACTCACGGTTGCTTCTCTCCCTCTTTTCCCCCTTTCCTTTCTATCTGGTTGTCGCAACCAGATGTTGGAGTCCAGGAGCCAGACGCCACCGTCGACGACGACACCTACGACACTGGAGGTGCCTACTACTACGTGCAGGCCGCTGACGACGACCAGGAGTAGTTAGGAGGATCCCAGGCAGGAGGCCTGCGCCTCGTTCGATCTGTATCCCAGTTTGTGCTAGCCTTCTTAAGGCAAACTTGTTTAACTTATGTCTGTACTCAGATATTGTTGCTTCCGCTGACTCGTCTGTGATCGAGCACTTGTATTCGAGCCCTCGAGGCCCCTGGCTTGTATTATGATGCTTGTATGACTTATTTATGTTTTAGAGTTGTGTTGTGATATCTTCCCGTGAGTCCCTGATCTTGGTCGTACACATTTGCGTGCATGATTAGTGTACGGTCAAATCGGGGGCGTCACAAGTTGGTATCAGAGCCGACTGCCTGTAGGAATCCCCCTATCCACACTCCTTGGCCGAAGTCGAGTCTAGACATTACAAAACTTTTACTAACATGGCTGTGTGTCTTACGGGCCCACGTCGCCATTGGGTGGTACTAGTATCTTTTACTCCTCGACCTTTACTCTGGGACTCTGAACTCTCTTCTACTCGGGTTAAACGAATTTACTAACTCTAACACTAGGATCCCGTGACCGCATTCACCCCAAAGTTGGATAAGCCATAGTTGTTTCCTAGAATAGTATATTGAACAATTCACACACTGTCATTTGACTCCTTTGAAACGTCTTTGCTTTCAGATGGAACCCTCGAGGCAGGTCGTGCGCCACACGACGGCCATTGGTGCCTCGGGATCACCTGCGGTGCTAGCTGAGATGATGACCTATCTGGGTTATCGCTGGCACCCTGAGTACACCGTCTACGAGGAGTACCAGGACTTTAACCAGGAGCAGTACCGTGCCATCGTCCACCTCTACTCTCGGGAGTACGACTCCACTACTGTGCTGCACACCGCACATGGTGTTGGTGTGACCATCGATATGGCTGTCCACGATGCTGCCTATGCTGCTCTGACACGTCTTCGTGGAGAGTATCAGGAGTTGGACACCTCCCCTTTCAGGCACATTGCTATCGCATCTGATGTTGGTGCGGAGGGATACTATACTGCTGCCTACTCCACTGTCACCCGAGAGCCCTTCTACCATCAGCACCTGGTTCTGCATGCTGATGGGCTGGATCGAGCTAACCGAGCTCTTCGCCACGAGATGTACACCACCCGTCAGCACCTTTACCGTGCTCTGACGCTGCTGCACCCCTTTGTCCGATCTGGACAGGTACCGCGTACTGCGATCTACCCAGCCAGGACCGTGATGCCCCACGGTGTCGGTTGGCCAGAGGTGGGAGGCTACTCTCCCGCACTTGGCCCTCTTCTGCCACCTGAGCGTCGGGCTCTACACCTGAGTATCCGCGGCCCCCAGTCTGCTGACGTCGAGGGCTATCCGTTGCCTCACTACCAGCTGTCGGGCTACGATTACCTCCACAGTACCTCTTGGGACTGATGTAGGCTTGCTTGTAGTATTAGTTGCAGTCGCCGCGAGCCTGTGTGCCGCCTATGATGTTTTAGTCTATGTACTGAACTCTATGTACTGAACTCTATGCATGACCCCTTTTGTAAGTTATGCCGACTACTATGTAGTAGCTATCGTGCTCCTTTCATTATGCATGTTTCATCATGAATGATTCTTGTCATTGCAAATTTCTCAATGCTGAACTACCCCTGTTATATATTAGCAGGATGGTTAGACCAGGTGGTCGTGGTCGTGGTGGCGATGCCCCACCACCACCTGAGTACATGGCTGGTATGATCCAACAGTTTGAACTGAACCGCCAATTCATGGAAAATATGATGGCTCAGTTTCCTCGCCCCAATATGAACCAGCAGCCAGCTCAAGTGACTCTTCAAGATTTCATACGCCTCAACCCAACCATCTACCGCAGCTCAACTCAGCCTCTGGATGCTGATGACTGGCTCCGTGACATCACCTATGAGATGGAGTCTGCTGATGTAGCCCCTGCCAGCTATGTCACCTTTGCTTCCTTCTTCTTGAAGGGACCCGCAGCTCAATGGTGGGACAGCCACAGGCGTACTCTGCCAGCTGGAACAATCATCACATGGCCAGACTTCCAAGCTGCTTTCCGTGCCCGCTTCATTCCTCAAGGAGTCATGGACCGGAAGAAGCGTGAGTTCCGCAACCTCACCCAAGGCAACAAAACTGTCGAAGCTTATCAGCGGGAGTTTCTGGACTTGTCCCGCTATGCTGAAGAAGACATTGCAACTGATGCACGCAGACAGGAGAAGTTCCGTGATGGCCTTCAAGCTGACATCAAGCTCGCACTTCTAGTGCATGACTTTGCTGATTTCTCCACCTTGGTGAACAAGGCCATCAATGTCGAAACTGGTCTGCAGGAATACCAGAGCTCTCACAGGCGCAACCGTGACACGGGCTCATCTTCGGGCTCGCCCGCACAGAAGCGTAAGATATGGATCCCGAACAGCATGTACCGTCCAAATGCATCTGCCCCAAGGCAGACCTATGCTGCACCTCGTCTGCCTCCACCACCATCTAGGCAGTCAAGACTTCCAGCTCCACCATCCCAAGCTCCTGTTCCCACTCCGAATAATGGCTTGTGCTTCAGGTGTGGTCAACCAGGACACCGTGCTAAAGAATGCAACCAGAACCAGAATCAACTGGCCCTTCCAGCAACTGGCCGTGGTAACAATCAGCCTCGCAACAACAATGCTAAGTCTTATGGTCGTGCTCATGCCAACCACGTTGATCTCAACGAAGCTCAAGACCAGCCTGCTACTGTGATGGGTACACTCCTCGTAAATTCAGTACCAGCATCCGTTTTATTTGATACAGGTGCATCGCATTCATTCATGTCAGAAGATTTTGCATACAAGCACGACGTTAAATGTGAGGAGATGAACACCTCTGTATTGGTCAAAACCCCCGTGGGACAGTGTCAAACCTCCTTGGTTGGCATCGATGTCCCCGTGGAAATCGAAGGGCTGGAATTCTATGCCTCTCCCATTATCCTGAAGTCGTCTAACATCGACCTCATTTTGGGTATGGATTGGTTGAAAGCGCATACTGCTTCTATAGTTTGCGCCACTAAAACCGTCCATCTGCTACACCCTTCAGATGAAATAGTTGCTTACCAAGCTCATCTGGTGCAAAATGCCGAGGCAAGGCTCTATGCATTGAATGCATTGAACGCTGCACCACTCGAGGGCATTGAAAACATTCCCGTCGTGCGTGAATTCCTCGACGTCTTCCCTGAAGAACTTCCAGGGATTCCCCCTGCTAGAGCTGTCGAATTCATCATCGACTTGAAACCAGGCACCACTCCTATAGCCAAGCGACCCTACAAAATGCCGCCGCATGAACTCCTTGAGCTTAAGGAGGAAATCGACAAATCTCTTCGCAAAGGATTCATTCGCCCAAGTTGCTCTCCTTGGGGAGCACCTTCTCTCTTTGTCAAGAAGAAGGATGGGACAAACCGGTTAGTTCAAGACTACCGTCCTATAAACCAAGCTACCATTCAGAATAAATACCCTCTTCCTCGGATCAATGATCTGTATGATCAACTGGCGGGTTCGTCAGTGTTCTCTAAGCTCGACTTGAGGTTGGGCTACCATCAGATCCGTGTTCGCGAAGAGGATATCCCAAAGACCGCCTTCGTGACTCGCTATGGTTCATACGAGTACACCGTCATGTCTTTCGGTTTAACCAATGCTCCAGCCACCTTCTCTCGTCTGATGAACTATATATTCATGGATTACCTCGACAAGTTCGTCGTGGTTTATCTGGATGATATCCTGGTATTTTCCAAGAACGAAGAAGAACATGCTGAACATCTTCGACTTGTGCTGGAAAAGCTACGAGAGCATCAACTATATGCCAAGTTCTCCAAATGTGAATTCTGGCTACCGGAAGTAACCTATCTTGGGCATGTCATCTCTAAGGATGGTATTGCCGTCAACCCCGAGCGAGTTCAGGCTATTCTTGATTGGACTCCTCCCAAGAACGTTAAGCAAGTCAGAAGTTTTCTCGGTCTCGCCAGCTATTGCCGTCGATTCGTCGAGAACTTCTCTAAGATCGCCAGGCCTCTGACTAACCTGTTGCATAAGGGTGTCAAGTTCCAATGGACAGACAAATGTCAGGAAAGTTTCCAGGCACTCAAAGACAAGTTGACTTCTGCTCCAGTTCTAGCTCCACCTGATACTAAGAAGGACTTTGTCATTTACTGCGACGCTTCCCGTCAAGGATTAGGCTGTGTCCTAATGCAAGACCGCAAAGTGATTGCTTATGCCTCTCGGCAATTGCGCCCTCACGAAGAGAACTACCCAGTTCACGACCTCGAACTTGCTGCTGTCATTCATGCGCTGAAGCAGTGGCGACATTACCTTCTCGGTAATCGTTGCGAGATCTTCACTGACCACCAAAGTCTGAAATATCTGTTTACTCAGCCAGATCTGAACCTCCGTCAACAGAGATGGATGGAGCTTGTTGCAGACTTTGACTTGGGTATTTCCTATACGCCAGGCAAGGCTAATGTAATGGCTGATGCCTTGAGCCGCAAGTCTTACTGCAACCACCTCCAGGTTCATAAAGTTCAGCCCTCGCTTGTTGAAGAATTCAGGAAGCTGAACCTCCATATTGTTCCTCCGGGTGCACTCGCTCCCCCTCCTAAGGAGTTTGGCAAGGTGAACCTCCACGTTGTTACCCAGGGTTCCCTCAATACCCTAGTTGCTAAACCAGATCTCGTGGATAGCATCAAAAGGCTACAGAAGTATGACTCTGAAGCCCACAAGATTAAGCGCTACCTCGCAGAAGGAAAGCCCTCATTCTTCACCATTGCTGAAGATGGCACCCTATACTTCAAGGGCCGCCTAGTGGTGCCATGTGCAGAGAAAAACCTGGATATGACACAGGAAGTTATGAAAGAAGCTCATGATACACCTCTGTGTATCCATCCTGGTAGTACAAAGATGTACCAAGACATCCGTCAGAGATTCTGGTGGTCTAATATGAAGCAAGCCATTGCTCGTTATGTTGCTGAGTGTGACGTTTGCCGTCGTATCAAAGCAGAACATCAAAGGCCTGCTGGAACTCTGCAACCTATCTCTATTCCTGAATGGAAATGGGACCATGTTGAGATGGACTTCGTCACTGGATTTCCCAAATCACAGAAAGGTAATGATGCTATTCTTGTCGTCATTGACCGACTTTCCAAAGTTGCACATTTTCTGGCAGTCAAAGAAACGATCACTGCTAGCCAGTTGGCAACGCTCTATATGTCCAGGATTGTTTCACTCCACGGTATTCCATTGGTTATCAGCTCAGACCGTGGCAGCTTATTCACTTCAAGATTCTGGGCAAGTTTCCAAGAAGCTATGGGAACTCATCTGTCATTCAGTACTGCGTTTCATCCTCAATCGCAAGGGCAAGTTGAACGCGTCAACCAAGTTCTCGAAGACATGCTTCGAGCTTGTGTTATTTCCTTCGGCAAGAAATGGGAGGAATCTCTCCCGTATGCTGAGTTCTCTTATAATAATAGCTATCAAGCTAGTCTGAAGATGGCCCCCTTCGAAGTGTTATATGGACGAAAGTGCCGAACCCCTCTGAACTGGTCAGAAACTGGGGAACGTCCACTCTTCGGTCCGGATATTATCCAAGATGCCGAAGAACAAGTCCGCATTATTCGTGAGAATCTCAAGACTGCTCAGTCACGTCAGAAGAGTCAGTATGACCGTCATCATAAAGACATGGTCTATCAACCTGGCGAAAAGGCTTATCTTCGAGTCACACCTATGAAGGGTGCTCACCGCTTCGGGATCAAGGGCAAACTAGCTCCTCGCTATATTGGCCCATTCACTATTCTCGAAAGGCGTGGAAAAGTGGCATACCAACTGGAGCTACCGCCGAACCTTTCTCAGGTTCACGATGTGTTCCATGTGTCACAGCTCCGCCGTTGCTTCAAGGATCCAATCCGAGCTGTGGATCATGAAGTGCTCGAATTGCAGCAAGACCTCTCCTATAAGGAACATCCGGTCCGCATTCTCGACCAAGCCGAACGCCGCACACGTCAGAAGGCGATCAAGTTTCTCAAAGTCCAGTGGTCGCACCATTCTGAAGATGAGGCCACTTGGGAACGAGAGGATCGTCTGCGCGAAGAATACCCCGCACTGTTTCCATCTACCTCCTAAATCTCGGGACGAGATTTCTTGTAGTGGAGGAGATTTGTAACACCCCGAGAATCATGCTACAGTAACTCCCTGTGATTAAGCTAACCATGTTGCTAAACAGGGCTTGATCACAATTGCCTCAAATTTCTTTTCAAACTCCTAATTCAAACTTCAATTAAATTTAAAGTGGAAAATAAAAGTTTTCAAAAATTTAAACAAAAATGTTCGGGGCCTGCCAGAAATTGCACTGATAATTATGGTGGAGAAAACACATTTTTATAAAATGCCTAAATACTTTTAAATGAAATAAAACAGAAAAGAAAATAAACAAATAAAAAGAAAACAGAAAACAGAACAGACAAAGAAAAAAAAAGGAGAAGGCCCTTCCCCCCCACTGGACCCCTGGCCCGACTGGGCCGACCCCCCGGCCCAGCCCACCTCTCCCACTCGCCCCCTCCCCTGTTCCCCCGACCGGGGTCGGAACAGGGGCCGTCCCCGCCGCACCCCCTCGCCGGCGACGGGGAGGATAAGGGCGCCAGCTCCCCCCGCCTCCTCGGGCCTCTCTCCCACTCACCCCCCCGCTCTCCCTCTCGGCCGCTGCGCCTCCCCCGTCAGATCCACCTCCCTCTCCCCTTCGATCCCCACTGCCCGAGCGTGCTCGCCGCCGTTCACCGTCGTTCCCGCGGCCACCGTGCCCCAACCGCCACTTCGCCGTGTCGTACGCCGTCGCCGCCCTCGACTACACCACCTCCACCTCTCCGTTGGAGCTCCGAGCCACGGCAACGGCCTCCCCGAGCTCGTCTTCCCCGCACGGCCGCCGTCGGTCGCCGCCCCGTTTCACCGCCTCGAGCCTCCCCGAGCACGCTGCCGTCCCCCTACAGCCTCGCCGTGAGCCTCTCCCCCTCCTCCCCTGTCTTTTCTCTCTCGCGCGCCCCCTAGCTGCTTCCCCACGCGCGCCCGAACGCCGCGCCGCGGAGCTCGCCGCCGGCGAGGCTCCGGTGACCTGTTGGTCACGGGCTCAAGCCCGTTGCACTCCCCACCTCGCGTAGATGCCCCCCAGCCCCTCCGCTTGCTCGATAGGCCGCCGTAGCCTCGTTTCCGTCGGGCACCCGTGCGCGCCGCCGCCTCCGCCGCTCGCCGGCGCCGATTCCGACCAAGTCCGGCGAAGCCCCGGCCACCCCTGGATGCGGCGCTGCGAGCCCTTTCGAATGGGCCTAGCCCCGCTCCTCCCCGAGCCCCGTAGCGCGATTCCGGCCAACTCCGGTGAGGGGCCGCCGCTGCTTTGGTCGCCGGAGTTGCTCCGGCGCCGGCCGCCGACGTGGCCGGCCTGGGCCCCCCCAGTGCCACTGCCAGTGGGCCCCGTTGACTGGGTCCACCCAGTCAACGTGCTGACTGGGCAGGCCCAGCCACTGACATGCAGGCCCCGCCGCAAAAAAAAAGAAAAGGAAAATGTTTTATAAATAAAAATAATTAATTAATCTAATCACTCACTGACAGGTGGGCCCAGTAGTTAATTAACTAAAAATTAATTAGTTTAATCTTCTGTTAACCCACTGTCTATGACAGGTGGGTCCCCCGTGTCAGTTTTGACCAGTCAACCGGACTGTTGACCGCTGACGTCACTCATACGTCATGCTGACGTCATATCCCTTTTCTGTTAATTAAATAATTCCAGAAATTCAAATAATCTTTGAAAATTCATATCTTTTAAACCGTAACTCGGATGAAAATGTTTTCTATATGAAAGTTGCTCAGAACGACGAGACGAATCCGAATACGCAGTCCGTTCGTCCACCACACCTCCCTAACCTATCGAACTAGCAACTTTCCCCCTCCGGTCCGTCTGTCCGAAAACGCGAAACATCGGGAATACCTCCCGGATGTTCCCCCCTTCGCCGGTACCACCTACTGTCGCGTTAGGACACACCTAGCACCGTTCATTGTCATGTCACGCATCGTCATGCTTATGTTTGCATTGTATTTACTGTTTCTTCCCCCTCTTCTCTCCGGTAGACTACGAGACCGACACTGCTGCTGCCCAGTTCGACTACGGAGTCGACGACCCCTCCTACTTGCCAGAGCAACCAGGCAAGCCCCCCCCCTTGATCACCAGATATCGCCTATTCTTCTCTATACTGCTTGCATTAGAGTAGTGTAGCATGTTACTGCTTTTCGATATCCTATCCTGATGCATAGCCTATCCTTGCTACTACTGTTGATACCTTTACCTGCAATCCTACATGCTTAGTATAGGATGCTAGATTTCCATCAGTGGCCCTACATTCTTGTCCGTCTGCTGTGCTATACTATCGGGCCGTGATCACCTGGGCGGTGATCACGGGTATATACTTATATACTACATACATGACACATGTGATGACTAAAGTCGGGTCGGCTCGTAGGAGTACCCGCAAGTGGATCTTTGTGGCGGAGCGACAGGGCAGGTTGAGACCGCCTAGGTGAGAGGTGGGCCTGGCCCTGGTCGGCGTTCGCGGATACTTAACACGCTTAACGAGATCTTGGTATTTGATCTGAGTCTGGCCATTTGGTCTATACGCACTAACCATCTACGCGGGAGTAGTTATGGGTATCCCGGCGTCGTGGTATCAGCCGAAGCCTTCTTGACGTCAGCGACTGAGTGGCGCGCGCCGGATTGGACTGGAACGCCACTAGGCTAGGTCTGCTTCCGGCCGCGTACGCAACGTGCAGGTGTGCATAGGGCGATGGGCCCAGACCCCTGCGCGCATAGGGTTAGACCGGCGTGCTGACCGCTCTGTTGTGCTTAGGTGGGGCTGCGACGCGTTGATCTTACGAGGCCGGGCATGACCCAGGAAAGTGTGTCCGGCCAAATGGGATCGAGCGTGTTGGGTTATGTGGTGCACCCCTGCAGGGAAGTTTATCTATTCGAATAGCCGTGTCCCTCGGTAAAAGGACGACCCGGAGTTGTACCTTGACCTTATGACAACTAGAACCGGATACTGAATAAAATACACCCTTCCAAGTGCTAGATACAACCCGGTGATCGCTCTCTAACAGGGCGACGAGGAGGGGATCGCCGGGTAGGATTATGCTATGCGATGCTACTTGGAGGACTTCAATCTACTCTCTTCTACATGCTGCAAGATGGAGATGGCCAGAAGCTTAGTCTTCGACAGGACTAGCTATCCCCCTGTTATTCTGGCATTCTGCAGTTCAGTCCACTGATATGCCCCTTTACACATATACCCATGCATATGTAGTATAGCTCCTTGCTTGCGAGTACTTTGGATGAGTACTCACGGTTGCTTCTCTCCCTCTTTTCCCCCCTTTCTTTTCTATCTGGTTGTCACAACCAGATGTTGGAGTCCAGGAGCCAGACGCCACCGTCTACGACGACACCTACGACACTGGAGGTGCCTACTACTACGTGCAGGCCGCCGACGACGACCAGGAGTAGTTAGGAGGATCCCAGGCAGGAGGCCTGCGCCTCGTTCGATCTGTATCCCAGTTTGTGCTAGCCTTCTTAAGGCAAACTTGTTTAACTTATGTCTGTACTCAGATATTGTTGCTTCCGCTGACTCGTCTGTGATCGAGCACTTGTATTCGAGCCCTCGAGGCCCCTGGCTTGTATTATGATGCTTGTATGACTTATTTATGTTTTAGAGTTGTGTTGTGATATCTTCCCGTGAGTCCCTGATCTTGGTCGTACACATTTGCGTGCATGATTAGTGTACGGTCAAATCGGGGAAGTCACAATATCGCTACCATATTGTAATGCTGATGCAGTTTGTTGCAATAGTTAGCCACTTTTTTGCAACAATTTTTGTAACTAATGCAACGTCATGCCGATGTTGCAATATCTTTTTGAATATTGCCATGCTTGTTTGTTTTTCGTAAATTTTCTTCTCTGGGAAGATACTTTTTTCGCAAACAGGGGATATACACGTTATTAAATAGTAAAAACAAAGGTTTTTTCCGCAAAGAACATGGTCAGCACCTGACAGGTGGGCCCTAATGGTCAGATACACCGTCAATACGCTATTATACGCAGTTTAGATCATTTCATAACAGACTGCCCCAGACATGGTACTAACACGTAAAAATTATGAAAAGTGGTATCAATCTGCATGTACTGCCCCAATTGTGGTACTTCCATGCAATTAACTCATTTTCGATTTCCATCTGATAAGTCCCTGTTTTGGCAGAAAACACCCTAGTTTTAAAATGACAACAACTTGGCCATTTCAAATCCAAATTAAACAAATTAAATATATATTCCTATCAAGAAAATGTGTTCTATCCATTTATAAACTTTTTCCATTTTTTGGTTAATTAAAATTGCTCCAATTAAAATATATTTTAATTACTCCTTAAAGCTTGCAAAAATCATAACTTAATATCTATAAATTCGAATAATATTTTTCCACTGTTTTACTTGTAACTAGTGCAACGTCACACTGATGTTGCAATATATTTCCGAATATTACCATAAATAGTTATTCTATTGAAATACCTAGTCTCTATAACAACAAAATGGCTGCCTCGCGTAACGGAATTTGTTTGTCGCAATGTCGCTACCATATTGCAACGCCGATGCAGTTTGTTGCAATAGTTAGCCACTTTTTTGCAACAATATTTGTAACTAATGCAACGTCATGCCGATGTTGCAATATCTTTTTGAATATTGCCACGAATAGTTATTCTTTTGAAATACCTAGTCTCTATTACAACAAAATGACTGCCCTCACACAACGGAATTTGTTTGTCGCAATACCGCTACCATATTGCAACACCGATATAGTTTGTTGCAATATGAGGCCTGTATTGCAACAAAGTTAGTATTATCGCGACGAAACTAAGTTATGGCAATATGTGTGGCCTTTCCTGAAAAGATAATGAATTATAGTTGCAAAGTTGACTGAGAACATAGTTTGTTAGTTTTCAATAAAGTTTATGCTTTTAGTTCGATGTTGTGATGAATTGTTACTTGTTCATGAGAATTTATATGATAAAAGTTATGTGATAAAGTTTTATGATAAAGTTTATTGCTGTTATAATAATATGCATGATGCTTCTATGTCCGTATTTTGTTTCTTTTTGACACCTCTCTCTCTCTAAGCATGTGGACATTTTTTTCGATTTCGGTTTTCACTTGAGGACAAGTGAGGTCTAAGCTTCGGGGAGTTGATACGTCCATTTTGCATCATGTTTTCCTACTGTTATTTATAATGTTTTTATGCATAATAATGCTTTATGGAGTAATTCTAATGCATTTTCTCTCAGCATATGCAAGGTTTACACAAAGAGGGAGAATGCCGGCAGCTGGAATTCTGGAGCTAAAAAGGCTACGTCAGAGTCACCTATTATGCACATCGCCAAATGAGCTGAAAATTTACGAAGAATTGTTTTGGAATATATGAAAAATACTAGAGCAAATAACTACCAGAGGGGGCCCATCAGGCAGGCACAACCCACCTGGGCGCGCCAGGTAGCCCAGGAGCGCCCTGGTGGGTTGTGCCCTCCTCGGCCCACCTCCGGTGCTCATCTTCTGGTATATAAGTCATTTTGACCTAGAAAAAAATAAGGAGAGGACTTTCGGGACGGAGCACTGCCGTCTCGAGGTGGAACTTGGGCAGGAGCACTTCTCCCTCCGGCGGAGCGATTCCGCCGGGGGAACTTCCCTCCCGGAGGGCGAAATCATCGTCACCATAATCACCAACAACCCTCTCATATTTGGGAGGCCAATCTCCATCAACATCTTCAACAACACCATCTCCTCTCAAACCCTAGTTCATCTCTTGTGTTCAATCTTTGTACCAGAATCTCAGATTGGTACCTGTGGGTGACTAGTAGTGTTGATTACATCTTGTAGTTGATTACTATATGGTTTATTTGGTGGAAGATTATATGTTCAGATCCATTATGCTATTTAATACCCCTCTGATCTTGAGCATGATTATCATTTGTGAGTAGTTACTTTTGTTCTTGAGGTCACGAGAGAAATCTTGTTGCAAGTAATCATGTGAACTTGATACGTGTTCGATATTTTGATGATATGTATGTTGTGATTCCCTTAGTGGTGTCATGTGAACATCGACTACATGGAACTTCACCATATTTGGGCCTAAGGGAATGCATTGTGGAGTAGTTATTAGATGATGGGTTGCTAGAGTGACAGAAGCTTAAACCCTAGTTTATGCGCTACTTCGTAAGGGGACGATTTGGATCCAAAACTTTAATGCTATGGTTAGATTTTATCTTAATACTTTTCTCGGAGTTGCGGATGCTTGCTAGGGGGTTAATCATAAGTTGGAGGTTTGTTCAAGTAATAACAACACCTAAGCAACGGTCCACCCACATATCAAATTATCAAAGTAGCGAGCACGATTCAAACCAACATGATGAAAGTGACTAGATGAAATTCCCGTGTGCCCTTGATACGTCTCCAACGTATCTATAATTTTTTATTGTTCCATGCTATTATATTATCTGTTTTGGATGTTTTATATGAATTAATATACTATTTAATATTACTTTTGGGACTAACCTATTAACCTAGAGCCTAGTGTCAGTTCCTGTTTTTTCCCTGTTTTTGAGTTTCGCAGAAAAGGAATACCAAACGGAGTCCAAACGGAATAAAACCTTCGCGATGATTTTTCTTGGACCAGAAGACAACCAGGAGACTTGGAGATGAAGTCGGAGGAGCCACGAGGCGGCCACAAGGACGGAGGGCACGCCCAGGGGGTAGGGCGCGCCCCCACCCTTGTGCCCCCCGTGCACCTCCTGACCTAATTCTTTCGCCTATATATTCCCATATATCCCCAAACCACCATAGGCATCCACGAAAACACTTTTCCACCGCCGCAACCTTCTGTACCCGTGAGATCCCATCTAGGGACCTTTTCCTGCACCCTGATGGAGGGGGATTCGATAACGGAGGGCTTCTACATCAACTCTATTGCCCTTCCGATGAAGCATGAGTAGTTTACCACAGACCTACGGGTCCATAGCTAGTAGCTAGATGGCTCCTTCTCTCTCTTTGATTCTCAATACCATGTTCTCCTCGATGTTCTTAGTGATCTATTCGATGTAATACTTTTTTTTGCGGTGTGTTTTCCGATATCCGATGAATTGTGGATTTATGATCAGCTTATGTATGAATATTAATTGAATCTTCTCTGAATTCTTTTATGCATGATTTGATATCTTGTAATTCTCTTCGAACTATCGGTTTGGTTTGGCCAACTAGATTGTTTTTTCTTGCAATGGGAGAAGTGCTTAGCTTTGGGTTCAATCTTGCGGTGTCCTTTCCCAGTTACAGTAGGGGCAGCAAGGCACGTATTGTATTGTTGCCATTGAGGATAAAAAGATGGGGTTTACATCATATTGCTTGAGTTTTGTGACGCCCCCGATTCAATCGTACACTAATCATGCACGCAAACGTGTACGATCAAGATCAGGGACTCACGGGAAGATATCACAACACAACTCTAAAACATAAATAAGTCATACAAGCATCATAATACAAGCCAGGGGCCTCGAGGGCTCGAATACAAGTGCTCGATCATAGACGAGTCAGCGAAAGCAACAATATCTTAGTACAGACATAAGTAAACAATATCTTAGTACCGATGTTGTTGCCGACATAACTGACAGGCTATCCTCTCACATGCCTTGCTTACATGATCGTGTAAGAAGTCATCGCCTTCCTAACTTTAACCCACATGGTGGGCCCATAACCCACAAATCCACAGGATCGAAACCCGACTCTCCTGTACACCCTGTAGTCAAAGTTAGTCCTCGCGCTGGACTTCGTATGTAATTCACGGGCCACCTGCCTAGTGATCTATTCTGGATCAAACACAAAACTTATTACCATTGCTCTGGACCCTCTTTTACACTTTGTTCAGGCTTCGAACGATTGCCTACCCGTTTGAAACTTCTCATGGTACTTTCTTACTTGCTCTCGGCATTTTCTTAAGTTTTAGTTCGAGAGTTACTTTCCGCCACCTTCCCCGATGTTAGCTACCAGATAGTCAACCCTGCAGGTCCGTTCTCTCGGAATACCCGCCCTTTTATTCTTTCGTAAGTACAATGGAATTCCCGAAGGAAGAATGCCGACTTGATCACAATGACCCGAAGCAGAGAAATGAAGACATCAACGTAATGGATCGACCTCTTCGAGAAGAGAAACCAAGACCGAGAAGATCCGTTAGAATTTTCGTAACCCAATCCCTCCCCCCTTACTCCCCTCATAAATCTCAGGACGAGATTTCTTGTAGTGGAGGAGAATTGTGACGCCCGGATAATTAAGCTACAGTAACCCTCTGCTAATGATGCCACGTCACTTCGATTACTGTTGCTAATCTCGCGTTAGTTTGAAACCGATTCAAATTCAAATTCAAAATCAAGCAAACAATAAAAAATTTCAAATATTAAAACTAAAATGTTCGGAGTGAACCAAATATTGCATAGGTAATTAGGGTGGAGAAACCACATTTTTATAAGATAATTAAATGCACTCAGGTAATTAAAACAACAACTAAAACATTGATAAAATGCCTTTTATAAATTATATAATATTAAGACATCTTAATTAGGGGTCAAACTTTTTGTGGCACTGGGTTTAAAGATAATACTAATTTAGAAGTTTGTTTTGTATTTCAGTTAAACTAAAATACATTAAATACTAAAAGAAAACAAATAAATAAAAGAAAAGGAACAAAAGGAGAAAACAAAACGAAAAGAAAGGAAAAGAAAGCACCCCCCACTAGGCTCCGGCCCAGCAGGCCACCGGCCCAACTGGGCCATCTCCCAGCCACGCCGGCCCACCCCGGCCTACACATACCCCCCACCGAACCGAACCCTAGCCCTGCACCCCCATGACCCCCCACTCTCTCTCTCTCGGCCCCACACTCTCGCTGGATCTGGATTGGGAGGGCCCGATCCCGACGCCCCTCGCCGGAGCTGCCGTCGCCGCTCGCCGGACTGTCGCGTCCTCATCTCCTCCCCAACGAGCTACCACGAGCCTCGCCGCCCCGATCCCCTGCAACGGGGGTGAGCCACAACCCCTCTGCCTCCTCTCTCCTGTGGTCAACACGTCTCGCCCCGCCGTGCCGCTCGCGCTCCCCACCGTGGCCACCGCCCGCGCCGGCGACGTGGCCACGCGCCCGTGTCGGCCAATCCCCGCCGTCCCGCGCCCGAGCTCGCACTCTGGCAGCTCCTGGCCTCCTAGCCGTACTCGGCGACGCTCGCAACCGCGCTGTGCCTCGCCCAGCCGCGCCCTACTGCTCGCCCGGCCGCCCGCACCTCTGCCCGTTGCCGCTCGTGCGGGCCATGCCTACGACCCCCGCTCCTGTCGCCGCTGACACCGGTCCGGTGGACCGCCGGCCACCCCTCGGCTACCATCCCATTCGCGGCGCCGTCCGCTCCCCAACGCGCCCACTCGCGCCTTCTCTCGTTGCCGGAATCGTCCGGCCGGAGCCCCCTCTGTCGCACCGGCGAGCGCCAACGATAGCCAGTGTCGCGGCCTAATTAGTGTTAAGCTAATTACCCCCCCACTTAATTAGCCCCACTAACCCAACCCCTGTTAAAAAAGAGAGGGAAAATGTAGTTCAAATAAATAAATAAATAAATAAATAATTAATTTAATTGCCTTGATTAAATTAGTTAATCTTAATTAATTAACCTAAACCTGTTAAGCTAAATTAACTAGGTTAATTAGTAGATCAGAGAATGACATGGGGCCCCACCCCCTGTTGACCAGTCAAACTTTGACTGGTCAACTGGGCCCCCTGGCCCACATGTCAGCCGTTGTGTACATTCTATGTACATAGGGCTGGGTACCCGTAGCAATTTATTCATTTAATTTCGAATTAAAATAAATCCAGGAAATTGGAAAAACAATTAAAACTTTGAAAATTAATATAAAATAAACTGTAACTCGGATCGAAATACTTTCTACATGAAAGTTGCTCAGAACGACGAGACGAATCCGGATACGCAGCCCGTTCGGCCGCCACACACCCCTAGCATATCGAACACGCAACTTTCCCCTCCGGTTCATCTGTCCGAAAACGTGAAACACCGGGGTTACTTTCCCGGATGTTTCCCCCCTTCGCCGGTATCACCTCTTACCGTGTTAGGGCACACCTAACACCGATGTTTGCTTTGTCATGCATCGTTATGCATCTGTTTGCATTGTATTCATTGTTTCTTCCCCCTCTTCTCTCCGGTAGACTACGAGACCGACGCCGCTGCTGGTGCCCTGACCGACTACGTTGTTGACGAACCCTACTTGCCAGAGCAACCAGGCAAGCCCGCCCCCCCTTGATCACCAGATATCGCCTATTCTACTCTATACTTCTTGCATTAGAGTAGTGTAGCATGTTACTGCTTTCCGTTAATCCTATTCTGCTGCATAGCCTGTCCTTGCTACTATTGTTGTTACCTTTACCTGCAATCCTACATGCTTAGTATAGGATGCTAGTATTCCATCTGTGGCCCTACATTCTTGTCCGTCTGCCTTGCTATACTATCGGGTCGTGATCACTCGGGAGGTGATCACGGGTATATACTTATATACATGATATATGATACCTGTGGTGACTAAAGTCGGGTCGGCTCGTAGGAGTACCCGCGAGTGGATCTTTGTGGCGGAGCGACAGGGCAGGTTGAGACCAGCTAGGCGAGAGGTGGGCCTGGCCCTGGTCGGCGTTCGCGGTTACTTTAAAATAACACGCTTAACGAGTTCTTGGTATTTGATCTGAGTCTGGCCACTGGCCTATACGCACTAACCAACTACGCGGGAACAGTTATGGGCACTCGACGTCGTGGTATCAGCCGAAGCCTTCGTGACGTCAGCGACTGAGCGGCGCGCGCCGGATTGGAACGTAAGCCTGCTCTTGTATTAAGGGGGCTAGTTCTGCTTCCGGCCGCCCACGCAACGTGCAGGTGTGCAATGGGCGATGGGCCCAAACCCCTACGCCATAGGATTTAGACCGATGTGCTGACCTCTCTGTTGTGCCTAGGTAGGGCTGCGACGTGTTGATCTTCCGAGGCCGGGCATGACCCAGGAAAGTGTGTCCGGCCAAATGGGATCGAGCGTGTTGGGTTATGTGGTGCACCCCTGCAGGGAAGTTTATCTATTCGAATAGTCGTGTCCCTCGGTAAAAGGACGACCCAGAGTTGTACCTTGACCTTATGACAACTAGAACCGGATACTTAATAAAACACACCCTTCCAAGTGCCAGATATAACCCGGTGATCGCTCTCACATAGGGCGACGAGGGGAGGATCGCCGGGTAGGATTATGCTATGCGATGCTACTTGGTGAACTTACCAGCTACTCTCTTCTACATGCTGCAAGATGGAGGCTGCCAGAAGCGTAGTCTTTGACAGGACTAGCTACCCCCCTCTTATTCTGGCATTCTGCAGTTCAGTCCACCGATATTGCCCCTTTACACATATACCCATGCATATGTAGTGTAGATCCTTGCTTGCGAGTACTTTGGATGAGTACTCATGGTTGCTTTTCTCCCTCTTTTCCCCCTTTCCATTCTACCTGGTTGTCGCAACCAGATGCTGGATCCCAGGAGCCAGACGCCACCGTCAACGACGACTCCTACTACAACGGAGGTGCCTGCCTACTATGTGGAGGCCGCTGACGATGACCAGGAGTAGTTTAGGAGGATCCCAGGCAGGAGGCCTGCGCCTCTTTCGATATATATCCCAGTTTGTGCTAGCCATCTTATGGCAACTTGTTTACTTATGTCTGTACTCAGATATTGTTGCTTCCGCTGACTCGTCTATGATCGAGCACTTGTATTCGAGCCCTCGAGGCCCCTGGCTTGCATTATGATGCTTGTATGACTTATTTATGTTTTAGAGTTGTGTTGTGATATCTTCCCGTGAGTCCCTGATCTTGATCGTACATGTTTGCGTGCATGATTTTTGTACGATTGAATCGGGGGCGTCACAAGTTGGTATCAGAGCCGACTGCCTGTAGGAATCCCCCTTCCACACTCCTTGGCCGAAGTCGAGTCTAGACTTTACAAAACTTTTACTAACATGGCTGTGCGGCCCATGGGCCCACGTCGCCATTGGGTGGTATTGGGATCTTTTATTTCTCGACTATACTCTAGGACTCTGATCTCTCTTCTATTCGGGTTAAATGAAATTGCTAAACTCTAACATTAGGTTCTCATAACAACTTTCTCCCAGAGAGCCCCTTATTACAGATGATCGTCTACTGCACCAGAAGAATCCGAAGATACTCTCCGATGTTCTCTCGAGGCTTTATGGCGTCGCTTTTGCAATTCCCTTCCATCGATAAACCCCTATGGATAACCACGTATACTCGCCATTCATACAATGTTTCCCAGTTGATCTTGTTATTACAAGATACCTCGAAATTCTCTCTGTTGTTCCGAGAATCCTTTGAGCTTACTGCCTTGTTGTTCTTTGTCACCTGAATACCCCTACGGATAATTCTCGCACTTACCGAGTATCCGCTCATCCCAGTTGATTCATGTATTTCACACAAGTCTCCAAAATACCCTTCGATCTTCCGAAAACCCTAAGCAGCCTATTGCTCTTGAAATTCTTACTTTCTTGCATTATGAATAATCTCGTAAGTCTGGTAATCTTATTGGCATCCTTTGTCATTATCATTTTGAGTCCGTTGATTCAATAAGTTGCGAATGTTCACCATCATCAGTCGAATCCTAGGATTATCCTTCCGGCTCAGACGTCATTTGGATATGAGCTGGTTCTTGCCCAATCAATGCCTTGATCGGTTGTGCTTCTAAGTCTATTGGACTTATTCATTTTCGATCAGAACGATTGCTTCTGATCCCTTGATTTGGAAATCTTAATTCCTTTGCCTTTGAGCTTTGATTTAGTCAGTTGTTTCTATAATTAAGTGCCTTTGCATTGTTTCTTCCATTAGTGGTGAATGCTCACATCAACTCCGTTATGGACCGTCAGATCCTTTGTTGAATTTTCATTCGACAGTATCCCTTGTATACAAAAACCTCGAGAAGTTCTTTCCCTGATACATAATGCCATTGGTAAATCCTATTCTGTGATTGGACAACCATGCTCTACTTTCGAGCTGGTGATATTTACTATTGAAGCTTGTGGTATATGTTTCCACGATGCCCCGATGGGTTGAACCTATGCCTTCCTTAATATGTGTGAACTTGAAAGCTTTCACGAGTCACTCTTCTGGTATTTTGCTAGATAAAATTTCAACATTACAACCTCTTCGAAAATGAGAAGTGAATGAAAGGTTATGCATTGGAGAAGTGGGAGTCGACCTTGAACTTTGTGTTCATGCCCATGGACATGATGTACATCCTACCATGGAAGCTTCTTGTAATAATAACTATTTCCTTGATATAATATCATCTGGTATCTGTGAATTGATCCTTTGCAATCGTGGCTCCGACCATGATTGATCTCCTTTGATTCCATTCCTCAGACAAGGTGAAGTACTTGTCTTCTGCAGATCATTTCACGTGTCCACCCTCTACTCTGCTCTACCGTTGAGTATTACACTCTGGTATCTCGAGAATATCATGGAACTGCATAACTTCTTATGGGTTCTTCATCAACTGTTCCGATTCCAATTTGCCTGGGTTCTGGGTTGTCATCAACCGAGAACACAAAATAGTGAATCGAGTCTGCACTCTGATTCAATAACTCTTAAGTCATTTTTGTTGCTTATGAGTTTAATAATCCTTCAAGTCATCCCAAGCCTGATCGGCTATATCATTATCATGCTAAATTTTAACTGTGCTACCTGGCCCTTATTTTTGGAGCACAACTTTTGACGATGAGCCAAGCTTACGTCGATCTCGTCTTATCATTTCGCCTTGAACATCAAGCTTGGTTCCGAGTGTGTGTCGTACCCATGGTTCCAATAACCTGTCGCTTCATCATTCCTTTAACTTGATGTCATTGCCTATCGATTACATCTTCTTGAAATCTCTCGACAAATGTGTCATGAACCTCATCAGCATTCTGAGCTCTTCCAGAATATTAGTTGAATTCTTGATGAGAAATACCATCCTTGCCCTCGATGATTTGTATTATCACCGACCACTTTATTGCCTTCCGTTCAACACAAACGTGTTCGTGTTTCGTGTTATACCTTGAGATCCTTGCTATCCAGCATTTGTTCATCTTTACCTTGGAGTATTACCATCTTTTATGTCAAGAATGTCATGAGAATTTCACCACCTCTTAAGAATTCTTGATACAGGTGATACCTTTTGCCATATCCGTTCATTCCTTGGTCCCCGTGTTATTTCTAACCGGAAAACCGACAATCGAACTATGAGGTGCGACTTCAAAACTTCTAGCAACCCTATTGCTTCGAAGTTAATGGTCGATATTTCATTCTTAGACCATTGGTTATCGAACCACCATTCTAACATTCATCATGCTACTTAAGCCCATATTTCGGGTGCACCTTTCAACCAATGTTTAACTGTGTATGTTTTCTTGGAGCATACATCACTATATCATTTGATCTGACTAATGTTATCTCCTTGTTCACATACTTGTTGAAATCCATCTTTATGGAAATCTTGAGGAATTATCGCTGAGTTCATCAGCCACCTCCTCATCCTCTCTTTGGTTTAATGATGAACTCATGTTTTGGAACTCGCTTCCATATTTCATTTCCCGGGAATCTCACAATGTCATCTTATCAATTTGTGTTGCACCTTTCTTCTCAGGCATCCTGAGTCTGAGATATCCTGACACCAATCAAATCTGAATCTCGGTCAGACATGATGGTTGGAATATATTTCCAAGAGTTATAAAATTGGTCTTTATATGACCCGGTAAGGTGATGGCATGCCTAGCACACCTGGTCGGAGGACCTATTGTTATAGTTTCCTTTTCTGCGAGGTTATCCATTCTTCCATGAGGAAATTGTAGGACTTATTCTATAAGTTGTTCCTGATGGATCCTTCATGTATCCAGAATCTGACCTTTGCTTGAAGACCTTGTCTGCTATCTCGAAGCATGTCACTGGTACTCCGATTTTCAACAAGAACATTTGAAGCCCAATGCTAAATGTTTCCTGCTCAATTATCCAAACACCGCTGTATGGGTAAGGTCATGAAAAATTCTTCCCCTTACCTAAAGAGTTTTCTACATTATATCATGTCATGGATATTATGCTCTGCTTGTCCATGGGAAGGATATACCCTTGAAATATGTGTGTAAACACATTTTCCTTTCCATTGTTCTGTTTAAACCTGATAATCACTTTTCCTTTCCATTGGTTTGTTTAAACCTCCTTGTGATTTGTATTATATAAGCAGTAATATTTCCCTGCTTATGTAAACACCTCGTTGTACCACTATGACAGTAGAACCCTGTTACTATTATTGATGACATTCCGGTAGCCACCGATGGACGAGAACTTTGCCTATTGGTCCGCCTCGTTCAACGAGCAGGATAAAGGCATTTTATCAATGTTTTAGTTGTTGTTTTAATTACCTGAGTGCATTTAATTATCTTATAAAAATGTGGTTTCTCCACCCTAATTACCTATGCAATATTTGGTTCACTCCGAACATTTTAGTTTTAATATTTGAAATTTTTTATTGTTTGCTTGATTTTGAATTTGAATTTGAATCGGTTTCAAACTAACGCGAGATTAGCAACAGTAATCGAAGTGACGTGGCATCATTAGTAGAGGGTTACTGTAGCTTAATTATCCGGGCGTCACAAGTTTATTCCTCTACATCATGTCATCTTACTTAATGCGTTACTCTGTTCTTCATGAACTTAATACTCTAGATGCAGGCAGGAGTCGGTCGATGTGTGGAGTAATAGTAGTAGATGCTTAATCATTTCGGTCTACTTGACACGGACGTGATACCTATATTCATGATCATTGCCTTAGAATCTTAGATATCTTCATAACTTTGCGCTTTTCTATCAATTGCCCGGCAGTAATTTGTTCACCCACCGTATTATTTGCTATCTTGAGAGAAGCCTCTAGTGCAACCTATGGCCCCCGGGTCTATTTTCCATCATATAAGTTTCTGATCTACTATTTTCCAATATTTTACTTTCCGATCTATAAACCAAAAATATTTACTTTATCGTTTATCTATCCCTATCAGATCTCACTTTTGCAAGTAACCGTGAAGGGATTGACAATCCCTTTATCGCGTTGGGTGCAAGTTGTTTGATTGTTTGTACAGGTATTCGGTGATTTGTGTGTTGTCTCCTACTGGATTGATACCTTGGTTCTCAAACTGAGGGAAATACTTATCTCTACTTTGCTGCATCACCCTTTCCTCTTCAAGGGAAAAACCAACACAAGCTCAAGAAGTAGCAGGAAGAATTTTTGGCGCCATTGCCGGGGAGATCTGCGCCAAGTCAAACATACCGAGTACCCATCATAAACTCTCATCTCTTGCATTACATTATTCGCCATTCGTCTCTCGTTTTCATCTCCCCCACTTCTAAAATGATTTTCGAAAAGATTTGCCTTTTCTTGGCCTTCTTTCCGTATGTCTTTTTGTTTGTGTTTCCATGTGCCTTCTAGTTGCTTGCATCTTTGCTTGCTAAAAATCTATTGATATGGATCCACTTAAAGTTTTCTACTTAGATCATCTTCGATCTATATGTGCTCGTGCTGAAACCCCAGCTAGTTTAGTTGAGGGAAAATCTTTAGATGAGCATGCTCATTTTGTGCGCACCGTTTGTCTGAAAAAGGGAGACTCTTATGGAATCAAATAAACAGTTTGATGTGTTATGCTTGGAATCTTTGTGAAATTTATGATTTTACTTGTTGCTCTAAGAACCCTAAAAAACACCTTCCCTACCTATGTGAGTTTAATGATAATGAAATCTTATCTTCTTATGAAAGGGGTGTTTATAGTTACTATGATATCGAACAAATTGAAGAATTTGTTCCTTTTAAGGGTGCTCATGAATTTGCTTCTTTGATTGAAAAGTATGATATTACTCTCTACAAATCTGAAAATTCTGACATACTTAAATATTTCTACGAAAACTATGCTCATAATGCCTATGTTAAGGAACTTATTGAGAGAATGACCATTGCTTTGAAAGAAAATGATGATATGCACAAATCTATAGATAATTATGATTCCGATGATTTGATTGAAATATCCCTTGATGAACATGATGCTTGCTATTCTTATGGCCATGATGCCAATATTTCTGGAGATGAATTTGCTATAGTTCCTTATGTTAAACATGAGATTATTGCTATTGCACCCATACTTGATAGTTCCTTGAATCAAAAGCATGATGCAATGATGTTATTATAAATTCTATTTATGTCAATTGTGTTAATGATATGTAAAACCCTAAGCTTGGGGATGCTAGTTTTGCTATGTCTACTATTTGTTGCAATGATCATGATTGGGGTGATTCTTCTTATGATCTTGAAAATTTATTTAAGCCCCACGATGAATATGAGATTGATAATAATGTTCGCAATAACATTGAAAGTGGGTTTGGAAGAGTGTCAACTTTAGATCCCACATATTTGGAGAATGTTCAATCTTATAATTTTTTTGATAAAAGTGGGTTTGGAGAGGTCATTACTTTAGCTAATAATAATCCCACTATTTTGGAAGAGTGTCAACTTCGCATGCATGTGGATTGTGTTGAGAATATGTTATGTGATAGCTATATTGTTAAATTTGCTTATGATCCTACATGTAATTATTATGAGAGAGGAAAATATGGTTGTAGAAATTTTCATGTTACTAAATTGCCTCTCTTCATGTTGAGATTGATATCGTCTCTTTCTTCTTCCTTGCATATGCTAGTTTTGTCTCGCCTTGATAATTGGTTTTCTTATAAAATGCCTATGCATAGGAAGTATGTTAGACTTAGATGTGTTTGACACGTGTTTTATGATTCTCTCTTTGTGCTTCAATTCTTATCTTTCATGTGAGCATCATTGAAATCTCAATGCCAAGCTAAAATGCTTTAAAGAAAAGTGCTTGTTGGGAGACAACCCAATATTTTTCCTTGCTATTTTTTAATAAATAATTCATCTAGCCTTTGGTTAGATGTGGTTTTGTGTTTTAATTAGTGTTTGTTCCAAGTAAGACCTTTGGGATAGCTTACGGTGATAGTTGTCTTAATCTTTTTGAGAAACAGAAACTTTTGCGCCCAGGAAAATAATTTTCATAATTCATAGAAGCGTGCTTTTGATCTAATTCTTTTTGATTTGGATTGGTACACCTTCTGAGCGATGATCTCCTACAAGCGAGTATAGTAAGGTTGACTTCAATTGAGACAATTGCCCAGGTTGTCCTAATTTTCAGAATTTTTGGAGTTACAGAAGTATTCAAGAGTTACAGATTACTATAGACTGTTCTGTTTTTGACAGATTCTGTTTTCTATGTGTTGTTTGCTTATTTTGATGAATCTATGGGTAGTATCGGGGGGTATGAACCATGGAAAAGTTGGAATACAGCAGATATCACACCAATATAAATAAAGAATGACTTCACAACAGTACCAAAAGTGGTGATTTATTTTCTTATACTAACAGAGCTTATGAGATTTTCTGTTGAGTTTTGTGTTGTGAAGTTTTCAAGTTTTGGGTAAGGATTTGATGGACTATGGAATAAGGAGTGGCAAGAGCCCAAGATTGGGGATGCCCAAGGCACCCCAAGTTAATATTCAAGGACAACCAAGAGCCTAAGCTTGGGGATGCCCCGGAAGGCATCCCCTCTTTCGTCTTCGTCTATCGGTAACTTTACTTGAGGCTATATTTTTTTCACCACATGATATGTGTTTTGCTTGGAGCGTCTTGTATGATTTGAGTCTTTGCTTTTTAGTTTGCCACAATCTTCCTTGATGTACACACCTTTTGAGAGGGACACGCATGAATCTTGATTTATTAGAATACTCTATGTGCTTCACTTATATCTTTTGAGCTAGGCAATTTTGCTCTAGTGCTTCACTTATACCTTTTTAGAGCACGGCGGTAGTTTTATTTTATAGAAATTGATGAACTCTCATGCTTCACTTATATTATTTTGAGAGTCTTTAAACAGTATGGTAATTTGCTTTGGTTATAAATTTAGTCCTAATAAGATAGGCATCCAAGAGGGATATAATAACAACTTTCATATAAAGTGCATTGAATACTATGAGAAGTTTGATTCCTTATGATTGTTTTGAGATATAAAGATGGTGATATTAGATTCATGCTAGTGAGTAGTTGTGAATTTGAGAAATACTTGTGTTAAAGTTTTTGATTCCCGTAGCATGCACGTATGGTGAACCGTTATGTGATGAAGTCGGAGCATGATTTATTTATTGATTGTCTTCCTTATGAGTGGCGGTCAGGGACGAGCGATGGTCTTTTCCTACCAACCTATTGAAGGAAATATGCCCTAGAGGCAATAATAAATTTGTTATTTATATTTCCTTGTGTCATGATAAATATCTATTATTCATGCTAGAATTGTATTAACCGGAAACTTGCTACATGTGTGAATACATAAACAAAACAAAGTGTCCCTAGTATGCCTATACTAGACTAGCTCGTTAATCAAAGATGGTCAAGTCTCCTGAGCATAGACATGTGTTGTCATTTGATGAATGGGATCACATCATTAGGAGAATGATGTGATGGACAAGACCCATCCGTTAGCTTAACATAATGATCGTTAGGTTTTATTGCTACTCCTTTCTTCATGACTTATACATATTCCTTTGACTATGAGATTATGCAACTCCCCAATACCGGAGGAACACCTTGTGTGCTATCAAACGTCACAACGTAACTGGGTGATTATAAAGATGCTCTACAGGTGTCTCCGAAGGTGTTTTGTTGGGTTGGCATAGATCGAGATTAGGATTTATCACTCTGAGCATCAGAGAGGTATCTCTGGGCCCTCTCGGTAATGCACATCATAATAAGCCTTGCAAGCAATGTGACTAATGAGTTAGTTATGGGATGATCCATTACGGAACAGTAAAGAGACTTGCCGGTAACGAGATTGAACTAGGTATGTGGATACCGACGATCGAATCTCGGGCAAGTAACATACCGATGACAAAGGGAATGACGTATGTTGTCATAACGGTTCGACCGATAAAGATCTTCGTAGAATATGTGGGAGCCAATATGTGTATCCAGGTTTCGCCATTGGTTATTGACCGGAGAGGTGTCTTGGTCATGTCTACATAGTTCTCGAACCCGTAGGGTCCGCACGCTTAACGTTCGATGACGATTTGTATTATGAGTTATGTATTTTGGTGACCGAAGTTTGTTCGGAGTCCCGGATGAGATCACGGACATGATGAGGAGTCTTGAAATGGTCGAGAGATAGATTGATATATTGGACAAAGGTATTCGGACACCGGAATGGTTCGGGTATTTTTCAGAGTACCTAGGGGTTACCGGAACCCCCCGGGGAAGTATTGGGCCTACATGGGCCATAGGGGAGAGAGAGGGGAGCCCGCAAGGGGTGGCACGCGCCCCCTCCAAGGGAGTCCGAATTGGACAAGGAGGAGGGGGCGCGGCCCCCTTTCCTTCTCCCTCTCCTTCCCTCTTTCCCCTCCATGAGAAAGGAAAAGGGGGGGGGGCGAATCCTACTAGGAGTCACTACAAAAAAACTACACTTCCGTGATGATACGTGTTTGTCACAGTAGGTCACGTTTTCTTTCATGCATGTACATCCATGACGATTTTATGACAGAATCAAGATAGCCATACCCGTGCTGTCGTAGAAGTGTTCCATAAGATTACCAAAATTATCATCACACAAGTGTTCACTTCCATGACGATAAATGCCGCATCATGGAAGTGCTTTCATCAAGGGTGACCGACACGTGACATCCACCGTAACGGGTCGCTGTTAAGCTATCGGGTCCGGTTTTGGATCCGATAACCCGCTAACAACCACGACCAATGCCGATTTTCCACATGTAAAATTCTCATTGGCCGCCGGAACCACGTGTCAGCTCCACGTTGGCACAGGTGTCACTCATCCAATGGGCGAGATGCGCCTATGATATGTTGACACGTGGACCGGCCCAAAAGTGGCCCATAAATATTAAATGGGCCGGCCCAACTAAAGGCCCACAAGATTTTGCGGACCATAATGGGTCGGCCCAGCTAAAGGCCCATGATATTTCACCGACCATAATGGGCCGGCCCAGCTAAAGGCCCACAAGATTTTGAGGACACTAGTGGGCCGGCCGTTAACAGGCTGTCATGTTTTGGGCCAAATGCCGGCCCATATTTGATCCGGTCCATTAACAGCCTGCCACGTTCCGGGACTAATAAAGGCCCATATGAGATTCGGCCCGTTAAAAGCCTACCACGTTCTGGGCCAAATTACGGCCCAAATCAGATCCGGCCCTTTAAGAGGCTTTGGGCTAAATTATGGCCCATATCAGATTCGGCCCGTCAACTGGACGCTATGCTTTTGGGCCCACTTGCTAAAGGCCCATTTAGTAATTCGGCCTGATATTAGTTTCGGCATGTTAAAGGCTCGTTTAACATTTCGGTCCGTTAAAAGCCCGTCATATAGTTGGCCTAACTACGACCCAGTTTGCATCCGTCCTGCTCACAGCCGATAATCTGATTGGGCCAAACAAGGACCGAGACAATTTTGGCCTATTAACGGCCCGTGATGTGATTGGCAAAATCATGGGCCGGGGTCTATTTCGGCCTGCTGTCGGCCCATGAGCTGTTCGGCACGTTTCAGGCCCAACCTACTTTTAAGCCTCCTAAAAGCCCATTGAGTTTTCTTGCGAAAATAGGGCCGGCGGTTTACTCGGCCTATTAAAGGCCCGAATCTACTAGTGGGCCAGTTTACATTTAGGCCTGTTAACGGACCAAGATGACTGGGCCCATGATGCGGATCATACATAGTAGTGATTTGCATGACGGCCCGATTATGTACTGTAGTTTTATGGTTTGGCCGGTTTACTGCAAAGACAGGATATATAGACAGTAAAATAACTGCAGCATCGTGAATAAGAAAAAATCTAGACTATACAATAAATAAATTACGACATATTACATCCACTGGGCATCAAAGTTCGCCACTATGATAATAAAGCACAAGCAGACATCAGATTACATAGATTTGGCATCAAAGATTGCCACCAGTGCAAATAAACATGCCGACAAAATAATATACAAAAACTGACAGCACTTCAATAGAGTTCAAGAAAGGTTAGCCCTGCTCGGGAGCTGCAGCGCAAGCCGCTGAGCAAGCTGATGAGACTGCGCTTGTTTGACACTTATATCCTCCTCACTCTGAAAGATAAACAAGCAGACAGATGACAGGTTTTGCATATATAAGTATCAGTGCTGACAATTCGTCACATTTCTTACTGACGAATAAAGTGACATAGTTTAAAATAGCATTAACACAATATGGTATCGTTTAGGTTAAGACATGGCAGGAAATGACATTGTGAAGGAGTTGGCAGCTTCACGACACCACTGGATTACAAATCAAGAACTCATAAGTATCAATGGTTAGTGTGCTGTCAATTTATCCCATTTCAGATTGGCAAATAAAGAGACATTTTAAATAATAGTAGAATGATATGACATTGTTCATAGTTAAGACATTCTAGAATATGACATTGTGCTGTAGTGGGTAGGTTCACCACACCACTGGATTACGGATAAAAAACAAAAGCATACATGCAGTGCAAAAGAAGATCACTTGCTCTGTATAGTTTAATTTACATGGTATGAAGAAGGAACTTGGTTGTACAACTGAAAACTTAAATTGAGAAGGACAAACTTTTGTTTATGAACTACATAATAAACTTTAAACATGCAATTTGATGCAAACACCAAAAATAAACAGTTGTTGCAGTCATGCCTAACCAAATATACACAACAAAGTTTGAAGGCTTGAGAAGGACAAACTTACATTATTGGTGAAGACAGCCTCTATAAAGCCGTTGTCCATGCTGATGGGGGGGGGGCAATTCAAGAAGTTTACCACATAATCTTCTTCATAAGCATTGCCTTTGTTCTACATTTTGTTAAGAGTAAATATAGATGTGATAATATAAGAAAAAATGGAGAATATTTAAGATAAGATGAAGAGTGATGCTACATAACCAAGTAGCTATAAATGTAAGTACAACGATACATGCAAAAGGTACAACCAAGAGCAGTGCAGAGCTAAACTTCTTCAGTACCATCGGTGTTATCCAACCTTATGGTAAGAGTAAATATAGATCTGATGTGTAGAAAATGGAGGGCAAAAGGAAAATAAGCTGCAGAGTGATGGTACATGAACAACTAGCTGTCAATATAGGTACACTGATAAAGGACAGTAGGTACTTACAAGAACAATGCAGAGCTAAAAAATTTCATTGGCATTGGATATATTCTACACTAATGTAACCATTCATACAGATCAGATAATTTGGAGCGAACAATTGATAAGCAAGCTATCATGCATACTGCTGTCACATAATGAACCAGGTATGAATGCAAGTACAGTGATATAGGACAACAGGTACTAACAAGAGCAAAGCACCGGGCAACATATTTGCGATACCCTGTCGTCCTTTTCAAACCGGAATTCTTCTTCGAGCAGATTTCCTGCAAAAGAGATCCGTAAGGCACATGCGGAAAAGTAGAAGTTCAAATTGTCATGTGATATCATAGACAGTACCTCATCCTGGGAACGAGACCAGTGCATAACAAGGGTCTTTTCCATTCAATGTCTTCTAAATTTAGCACAGGAGACTTCACCAGAAATTCGTTTATAGACTTGCCATCAAAGTGTGATTTCCTCGGGTAACACCGATACTGCTCCAATGCTTCCTTGAAAAGCGCAAGCAAGCTTTGCTCGTCATGACTATCCAGATTGACCCTCGCCTACTTACAACAATGTAATGTAAATCATTGATGTGTTCAACCAACAGAAAACAGGAAAGTAATCACCATGAATAATAGCACTTACACGTAAGTGGGACAGGAAGATGTGAAAATGGTGTTTGTCTTCACTATAATCTTCCCGTGATGGGAATATATGCATGTAGTGTTGGGGAACGCAGTAATTTCAAAAAATTTCCTATGTACACGTAAGATCCATCTAGGTGATGCATAGCAACAAGAGGGGAGAGTGTTGTCCACGTACCCTCATAGACCGAAAGCGGAAGCGTTATGACAACGCGGTTGATGTAGTCGTACGTCTCCACGATCCGACCGATCCTAGCACCGAAGGTACGACACCTCCGCGATCTGCACACGTTCAGCTCGGTGATGTCCCACGAACCCTAGATCCAGCTGAGGTCGAGGGAGAGTTTCGTCAGCACTACGGCGTGGTGACGGTGATGATGAAGTTACCGGCGCAGGGCTTCGCCTAAGCACTGCAACGATATGACCGAGGTGGAAATCTGTGGAGGGGGGCACCGCACACGGCTAAGACAACTGTCAACTTGTGTGTTCTAGGGTGCCCCCTGCCCCCGTATATAAAGGAGTAAGGGGGAGGCCGGCCGGCCCTCCTGGGGCGCGCCCCAAGTAGGATTCCTACTAGGAATCCTATTCCTAGTAGGTTTCCAACAAGGGAAGAGAGGGGGAAGGAACCAGAGGGAGAGAGGGAGAAGGAAAGGGGGCGCCGCCCCCTTCCCTAGTCCAATTCGGACCCAAGGGGGAGGGGGCGCGCGGCCTGCCCTAGCCGCCCCTCTCTCTTTCCACTAAGGCCCATGTGGCCCATTAGTTCCCCCGGGGGGTTCCGGTAACCCTCGGGCACTCCGGTTTTATCCGAAACTTCTCCAAAACATTTTGGGTGTCCGAATATAGTCATCCAATATATCAATCTTTATGTATCGACCATTTCGAGACTCCTCGTCATGTCCGTGATCATATTCGGGACTCCAAACTACGTTCGGTAGATCAAAACACAAAAACTCATAATACGATCGTCATCGAACGTTAAGCGTGCGGACCCTACGGGTTCGAGAACTATGTAGACATGACCGAGACTCATCTCCGGTCAATAACCAATAGCGGAACCTGGATGCTCATATTGGTCCCACATATTCTATGAAGATCTTTATCGATCAAACCGCATAACAACATACATTGTTCCCTTTGTCATCGGTATGTTACTTGCCCGAGATTCGATCGTCGGTATCTCAATACCTAGTTCAATCTCGTTACCGGCATGTCTCTTCACCAGGAATAATAGCACTTATACGTAAGTGGGACAGGAAGATGTGAAAATGGTGTTTCTCTTCACTATAATCTTCCCATGATGGGAATATATGCATGTAGTGTTGGGGAACGCAGTAATTTCAAAAAATTTCCTATGTACACGCAAGATCCATCTAGGTGATGCATAGCAACGAGAGGGGAGAGTGTTGTCCACGTACCCTCGTAGACCGAAAGTGGAAGCGTTATGACAACTGATACGTCTCCAACGTATCTATAATTTTTGATTGCTCCATGCTATATTATCTTCTATTTTGGACATTATTGGGCTTTATTATACACTTTTATATTATTTTTGGGACTAACCTATTAACCGGAGGCCCTGCCCAGAATTGCTGTTTTTTTGCCTATTTCAGAGTTTCGCAGAAAAAGAATATCAAACGGAGTCCAAACAGAATGAAACCTTCGGGAACGTGATTTTCGGAACGAACATGATCCAGAGGACTTGGACCCTACGTCAAGAAAGCAACCAGGAAGCCACGAGGTAGGGGGCGCGCCCTCCACCCTCGTGGGCCCCACGTTGCTCCACCGACGTACTCCTTCCTCCTATATATACCTACGTACCCCCAAACTACCAGATACGGAGCCAAAAACCTAATTCCACCGCCGCAACCTTCTGCACCTGTGAGATCCCATCTTGGGGCATGTTCCGGAGCTCTGCCGGAGGGGGCATCGATCATGGAGGGCTTCTACATCAACACCATAGCCTCTCCGATGATGTGTGAGTAGTTTACCTCAAACCTTCGGGTCCATAGTTATTAGCTAGATGGCTTCCTCTCTCTTTTTGGATCTCAATACAATGTTCTCCCCCTCTCTTGTGGAGATCTATTCGATGTAATCTTCTTTTGCGGTGTGTTTGTTGAGACCGATGAATTGTGGGTTTATGATCAAGTTTATCTATGAACAATATTTGAATCTTCTAAATTCTTTTATGTATGATTGGTTGTCTTTGCAAGTCTCTTCGAATTATCAGTTTGGTTTGGCCTACTAGATTGATCTTTCTTGCAATGGGAGAAGTGCTTAGCTTTGGGTTCAATCTTGCGGTGTCCTTTCCCAGTGACAGTAGGGGCAGCAAGGCACGTATTGTATTGTTGCCATCGAGGATAACAAGATGGGGTTTATATCATATTGCATGAGTTTATCCCTCTACATCATGTCATCTTGCTTAAAGCGTTACTTTGTTCTTATGAACTTAATACTCTAGATGCATGCTGCATAGCGGTTGATGTGTGGAGTAATAGTAGTAGATGCAGGCAGGAGTCGGTCTACTTGTCTCGGACGTGATGCCTATATACATGATCATACCTAGATTTTCTGATAACTATGCTCAATTCTGTCAATTGCTCAACAGTAATTTGTTCACCCACCGTAAATACTTATGCTCTTGAGAGAAGCCACTAGTGAAACCTATGGCCCCCGGGTCTATTTTCCATCATATTAATCTCCCGACAACAAGCTATTTCTGGCGCCATTTTTGTTTTACTTTCTTTACTTTGCATCTTTATCGTAAAAATACCAAAAATATTATCTTATCATATCTATCAGATCTCACTCTCGTAAGTGACCGTATAGGGATTGACAACCCCTTATCGCGTTGGTTGGGAGGATTTATTTGGTTGTGTAGGTGCGAGGGACTCATGCGTGGCCTCCTACTGGATTGATACCTTGGTTCTCAAAAACTGAGGGAGATACTTACGCTACTTTGCTGCATCACCCTTTCCTCTTCAAGGGAAAACCAACGCAGTGCTCAAGAGGTAGCAAGAAGGATTTCTGGCACCGTTGCCGGGGAGGCCTACGCAAAAGTCAACATACCAAGTACCCATCACAAACCCTTATCTCCCGCATTACATTATTTGCCATTTGCCTCTCGTTTTCCTCTCCCCCACTTCACCCTTGTCGTTTTATTCGCCCTCTCTTTTCCATCGCCTCCTTTTCATTTGCTTTCCTTGTCGTCATGGCTAGTCCTTTATCTTCTCTGTTTTCTCCCGAAAATGAAGTTCTCAATTTTAAACAAAGGGAGGTAGAAAATCTAAAAGACGCTTGGTATAGAATTTGCAATGCTCAAAATAGATCTACCAGGAAGCAATCTACTTCCGTTCTTCTCCGCAATTTTTATGTAGGCGCTAATCCTTGGCATAGATATATTCTTGACACCATTACCGGAGGGAATTTCCTGGGTAGCCATACTTTTGACTCTTATAATGCTATGATAGATTTGTTTGGCTCACCACCTCTTTTGGTTATTGGAACTATTTTAACTTTGGAGCATGTAATGCAAAGACTTGAAATTATTGAAAATAAAGTTGCTACCGTAGAGCTAATTGAAAATTTGGATAAAAAGATCCACAACCAAATTACCCAACACGGATCTAAAGTAGGAGTCACTTTGAAAAAAATTAAGGAGAAGGAACCCATAGTTAATGAAAGAATAAATCAGGATTCTACTAGAATCGATAAACTTGAGGGTATCATTACCAACTTGGGAACCGCTTTTTCTTCCATAAAAAATACTCCTAGTCCTCCAACGAAAATTGTCAAGGTTATGTATGTTCCTAAAAATAAGGGTGAACCCTCTAGTAAGGAAACTGCGGATCTCAAATCTATAAGTATTCATCCCAATCTTTTTGCTATCATTAAGGAACCATTTGCTACAAATGAATTTTTCGATCTTGTGCCTAACAGTATGATAATTAATAAAAAGAAGAAACTCCCAAGGATGATAGATGCCTCATTGAAGAATTGCCTACCAAAGATGGCAATACCTAGATCTATCCTTGCTATTATGCCTAGCTAGGGGCGTTAAACGATAGCGCTTGTTGGGAGGCAACCCAATTTTATTTTTAGTTTTATTTTGCTTTTTGCTTATGTTTAGGAATAAATATTTGTTCTAGCCTCTGGTTAGATGTGTTTTTATGTTTTAATTAGTGTTTGTGCCAAGTTAAACCTATAGGATCTTCTTGGATGATAGTTATTTGATCTTGCAGAAAATTCCAGAAACTTTCTGTTCACGAAAATAATTGTTAAAAATCACCAGAATGTGATAAAATATTGATTCCAATTGGTGCTGATCAATAAACAAATGTTCTAGGTCTTCCTAATTTGGCTGATTTTTTGGAGTTCCAGAAGTTTGCGTTAGTTACAGATTACTACAGACTGTTCTGTTTTTGACAGGTTCTGTTTTTCGTGTGTTGTTTGCTTATTTTGATGAATCTATGGCTAGTAAAATAGTTTATAAACCATAGAGAAGTTGGAATACAGTAGGTTTAACACCAATATAAATAAAGAATGAGTTCATTACAGTACCTTGAAATGGTCTTTTGTTTTCTTTCGCTAACGGAGCTCACAAGATTTTCTGCTGAGTTTTGTGTTGTGAAGTTTTCAAGTTTTGGGTGAAAGATTGATGGATTATGGAACAAGGAGTGGCAAGAGCCTAAGCTTGGGGATGCCCATGGCACCCCAAGATAATCTAAGGACACCTAAAAGCCAAATCTTGGGGATGCCCCGGAAGGCATCCCCTCTTTCGTCTACTTCCATCGGTAACTTTACTTGGAGCTATATTTTTATTCACCACATGATATGTGTTTTGCTTGGAGCGTCTTGTATTATTTGAGTCTTTATTTTTTAGTTTACCACAATCATCTTTGCTTTACACACCTTTTGAGAGAGACACACATGATTCGGAAATTATTAGAATACTCTATGTGCTTCACTTATATCTTTTGAGTTATATAGTTTTTGCTCTAGTACTTCACTTATATCTTTTAGAGCACGGTGGTGGATTTGTTTTATAGAAACTATTGATCTCTCATGCTTAACTTAGATTATTTTGAGAGTATTAAATAGCATGGTAATTTGCTTAAATAATCCTAATATGCGAGGTATTCAAGATTAGTAAAAACTTTCTTATGAGTGTGTTGAATACTAAGAGAAGTTTGATGCTTGATGATTGTTTTGAGATATGGAGGTAGTGATATCAAAGTTGTGCTAGTTTAGTAGTTGTGAATTTGAGAAATACTTGTGTTGAAGTTTGCAAGTCCCGTAGCATGCACGTATGGTAAACGTTATGTATCAAATTTGAAACATGAGGTGTTCTTTGATTGTCCTCCTTATGAGTGGCGGTCGGGGACGAGCGATGGTATTTTCCTACCAATCTATCCCCCTAGAAGCATGCGCGTAGTGCTTGGTTTTTGATGACTTGTAGATTTTTGCAATAAGTATGTGAGTTCTTTATGACTAATGTTGAGTCCATGGATTATACACACTCTCACCTTTCCCTCATTGCTAGCCTCTTCGGTACCGTGCATTGCCCTTTCTCACATTGAGAGTTGGTGCAAACTTCGCCGGTGCATCCAAACCCCGTGATATGATACGCTCTTTCACACATAAACCTCCTTATATCTTCCTCAAAACAGCCACCATACCTACCTATTATGGCATTTCCATAGCCATTCCGAGATATATTGCCATGCAACTTTCCACCGTTCCGTTTATCATGACACGTTCATCATTGTCATATTGCTTTGCATAATCATGCAGTTGACATAGTATTTGTGGCAAAGCCACCGTTCATAATTCTTTCATACATGTCACTCTTGGTTCATTGCATATCCCGGTACACCACCAGAGGCATTCATATAGAGTCATACTCTGTTCTAGTATCGAGTTGTAATCATTGAGTTGTTAATAAATAGAAGTGTGATGATCATCATTTTCTAGAGCATTGTCCCAAGCGAGGAATAAAAAAAGAGAGAAAGGCCATAAAAAAAAGAGAAGGCCCAAAAAAAGAGGGAAAAAGAGAGAAGGGACAATGTTACTATCCTTTTACCACACTTGTGCTTCAAAGTAGCACCATAATCTTCATGATAGAGAGTCTCTTGTTTTGTCATTTTCATATACCAGTGGGAATTTTTCATTATAGAACTTGGCTTGTATATTCCAACAATGGGCCTCCTCAAGTGCCCTAGGTCTTCGTGAGCAAGCAAGTTGGATGCACACCCACTTAGTTTCTTTTGTTGAGCTTTCATATATTTATAGCTCTAGTGCATCCGTTGCATGGCAATCCCTACTCCTTGCATTAACATCAATCGATGGGCATCTCCATAGCTCATTGATTAGCCTCGTTGATGTGAGACTTTCTCCTTTTTTGTCTTCTCATATAACCCCCAGCATCATATTCTATTCCACCCATAGTGCTATATCCATGGCTCACGCTCATGTATTGCGTGAAGGTTGAAAAAGTTTGAGATTACTAAAGTATGAAACAATTGCTTGTCTTGTCATCGGGGTTGTGCATGATGAGAGCATTCTTGTGTGACGAAAATGGAGCATGACTAAACTATATGATTTTGTAGGGATGAACTTTCTTTGGCCATGTTATTTTGAGAGGACATAATTGCTTAGTTAGTATGCTTGAAGTATTATTATTTTTATGTCAATATTGAACTTTTATCTTGAATCTTTCGGATCTGAATATTCATACCACAATTAAGAAGAATTACATTGAAAATATGCCAAGTAGCATTCAACATCAAAAAAATCTGTTTTTGTCATTTACCTACTCGAGGACGAGCAGGAATTAAGCTTGGGGATGCTTGATACGTCTCCAACGTATCTATAATTTTTGATTGCTCCATGCTATATTATCTTCTGTTTTGGACATTACTGGGCTTTATTATACACTTTTATATTATTTTTGGGACTAACCTATTAACCGGAGGCCCAGCCTAGAATTGCTGTTTTTTTGCCTATTTCAGAGTTTCGCAGAAAAATAATATCAAACGGAGTCCAAACGGAATGAAACCTTCGGGAACGTGATTTTCGGAACGAACGTGATCCAGAGGACTTGGACCCTACGTCAAGAAAGCAACCAGGAAGCCAGGAGATAGGGGGTGTGCCTACCCCCCTGGGCGCGCCCTCCACCCTCGTGGGCCCCACGTTGCTCCACCGACGTACTCCTTGCTCCTATATATACCTACGTACCCCCAAACTACCAGATACGGAGCCAAAAACCTAATTCCACCGCCGCAACCTTCTGTACCTGTGAGATCCCATCTTGGGGCCTGTTCCGGAGCTCCGCCGGAGGGGGCATCGATCACGGAGGGCTTCTACATCAACACCATAGCCTCTCCGATGGTGTGTGAGTAGTTTACCTCAGACCTTCGGGTCCATAGTTATTAGCTAGATGGCTTCCTCTCTCTTTTTGGATCTCAATACAATGTTCTCCCCCTCTCTTGTGGAGATCTATTTGATGTAATCTTCTTTTGTGGTGTGTTTGTTGAGACCGATGAATTGTGGGTTTATGATCAAGTTTATCTATGAACAATATTTGAATCTTCTGAATTCTTTTATGTATGATTGGTTATCTTTGCAAGTCTCTTCGAATTATCAGTTTGGTTTGGCCTACTAGATTGATCTTTCTTGCAATGGGAGAAGTGCTTAGCTTTGGGTTCAATCTTGCGGTGTCCTTTCCCAGTGACAGTAGGGGCAGCAAGGCACGCATTGTATTGTTGCCATCGAGGATAACAAGATGGGGTTTATATCATATTGCATGAGTTTATCCCTCTACATCATGTCATCTTGCTTAAAGTGTTACTCTGTTCTTATGAACTTAATACTCTAGATGCATGCTGGATAGCGGTCGATGTGTGGAGTAATAGTAGTAGATGCAGGCAGGAGTCGGTCTACTTGTCTCGGACGTGATGCCTATATACATGATCATACCAAGATATTCTCATAACTATGCTCAATTCTGTCAATTGCTCAACAGTAATTTGTTCACCCACCGTAAATACTTATGTTCTTGAGAGACGCCACTAGTGAAACCTATGGCCCCGGGTCTATTTTCCATCATATTAATCTCCCGACAACAAGCTATTTCTGGCGCCTTTTTGTTTTACTTTCTTTACTTTGCATCTTTATCATAAAAATAGCAAAAATATTATCTTATCATATCTATCAGATCTCACTCTCGTAAGTGACCGTGTAGGGATTGACAACCCCTTATCGCGTTGGTTGCGAGGATTTATTTGTTTGTGTAGGTGCGAGGGACTCGTGCATGGCCTCCTATTGGATTGATACCTTGGTTCTCAAAAACTGAGGGAGATACTTACGCTACTTTGCTGCATCACCCTTTCCTCTTCAAGGGAAAACCAACGCAGTGCTCAAGAGGTAGCAACAACGCAGTTGATGTAGTCGTACGTCTCCATGATCCGACCGATCCTAGCACCGAAGGTACGACACCTCCGCGATCTGCACACGTTCAGCTCGGTGACGTCCCATGAACTCTAGATCCAGCTGAGGTCGAGGGAGAGTTTCGTCAGCACTACGGCATGGTGACGGTGATGATGAAGTTACCGGCGCAGGGCTTCGCCTAAGCACTACAACGATATGACTGAGGTGGAAATCTGTGGAGGGGGCACCGCACACGGCTAAGACAACTGTCAACTTGTGTGTTCTAGGGTGCCCCCTGCCCCCATATATAAAGGAGTAAGGGGGAGGCCGGCCGGCCCTCCTGGGGCGCGCCCCGAATAGGATTCCTAGGTTTCCAACAATGGAAGAGAGGGGGAAGAACGAGAGGGAGAGAGGGAGAAGGAAAGGGGGCGCCGCCCCCTTCCCTAGTCCAATTCGGACCCAAGGGGGAGGGGGCGCGCGGCCTGCCCTAGCCGCCCCTCTCTCTTTCCACTAAGGCCCATGTGGCCCATTAGTTCCCCCGGGGGGTTCCGGTAACCCTCCGACACTCCGGTTTTTTCTGAAACTTCTCCGAAACATTTCCGGTGTCCGAATATAGTCGTCCAATATATCAATCTTTATGTATCGACCATTTCGAGACTCCTCGCCATTTCTGTGATCATATTCGGGACTCCGAACTACCTTCGGTACATGAAAACACATAAACTCATAATACCGATCGTCATCGAACGTTAAGCGTGCGGACCCTACGGGTTCGAGAACTATGTAGACATGACCGAGACTCATCTCCGGTCAATAACCAATAGCGGAACCTGGATGCTCATATTGGCTCCCACATATTCTATGAAGATCTTTATCGATCAAACCGCATAACAACATACATTGTTCCCTTTGTCATCGGTATGTTACTTACCCGAGATTCGATCGTCGGTATCTCAATACCTAGTTCAATCTCGTTACCGGCAAGTCTCTTTACTCGTTCCATAATGCATCTTCCTACAACTAACTCATTAGTCACATTGCTTGCATGGCTTATAGTGATGTGCATTACCGAGAGGGCCCAGAGATACCTCTCCGACAATCGGAGTGACAAATCCTAATCTCGATCTATGCCAATTCAACAAACACCATCGGAGACACCTGTAGAGCATCTTTATAATCACCCAGTTACGTTGTGATGTTTGATAGCACACCAAATGTTCCTCCGGTATTCGGGAGTTGCATAATCTCATAGTCATAGGAAGATGTATAAGTCATGAAGAAAGCAATAGCAACAAACTAAACAATCATCGTGCTGAGCTAACGGATGGGTCAAGTCAATCACATCATTCTCTAATGATGTGATGCCGTTAATCAAATGACAACTCATGTCTATGGCTAGGAAACTTAACCATCTTTGATTCAACGAGCTAGTCAAGTAGAGGCATACTAGTGACACTTTGTTTGGCTATGTATTCTCACATGTACTAAGTTTCCGGTTAATACAATTCTAGCATGGATAATAAACATTTATCATGATATAAGGAAATATAAATAACAACTTTATTATTGCCTCTAGGGCATATTTCCTTCAGTCTCCCACTTGCACTAGAGTTAATAATCTAGATTACACAGTAATGATTAACACCCATGGAGTCTTGGTGTTGATCATGTTTTGCTCGTGAGAGAGGCTTAGTCAACGGGTCTGCAACATTCAGATCTGTATGTATCTTGCAAATCTCTATGTCTCCCTCCTTGACTTGCTCGTGAATGGAATTGAAGGGTCTCTTGATGTGCTTGGTTCTCTTGTGAAATCTGGATTCCTTTGCCAAGGCAATTGCACCAGTATTGTCACAAAAGATTTTCATTGGACCCGATGCACTAGGCATGACACCTAGATCGGATATGAACTCCTTCATCCAGACTCCTTCATTTGCTGCTTCCGAATCAGCTATGTACTCCACTTCACATGTAGATCTCGCCACGACGCTTTGCTTGGAACTGCACCAACTGACAGCTCCACCGTTCAATATAAATACGTATCCGGTTTGTGACTTAGAGTCATCCAGATCAGTGTCAAAGCTTGCATCAACGTAACCATTTACAATGAGCTCTTTGTCACCTCCATAAACGAGAAAATATCCTTAGTCCTTTTCAGATATTTCAGGATGTTCTTGATCACGCTGTCCAGTGATCCACTCCTGGATTACTTTGGTACCTTCCTGCTAAACTAATAGCAAGGCACACATCAGGTCTGGCACACAGCATTGCATACATGATAGAACCTATGGCTGAAGCATAGGGAATGACTTTCATTTTCTCTCTATCTTCTACAGTGGTCGGGCATTGAGTGTGACTCAACTTCACACCTTGTAACACAGGCAAGAACCCTTTCTTTGCTTGATCCATTTTGAACCTCTTCAAAACTTTATCAAGGTATGTGCTTTGTGAAAGTCCAATTAAGCGTCTTGATCTATCTCTATAGATCTTGATGCCCAATATATAAGCAGCTTCACCGAGGTCTTTCATTGAAAAACTCTTATTCAAGTATCCTTTTATGCTATCCAGAAATTCTATATCATTTCCAATCAATAATATGTCATCCACATATAATATTAGAAATGCTACAAAGTTCCCAATCACTTTCTTGTAAATACAGGCTTCTCCAAAAGTCTGTATAAGACCATATGCTTAGATCACACTATCAAAACGTTTATTCCAACTCCGAGATGCTTGCACCAGTCCATAAATGGATCACCGGAGCTTGCACACTTTGTTAGCATCCTTTGGAGCCTGCACACTTTGTCAGGAATGCAATATTTACATCCATTTGCCCAATTGCATAATCATAAAATGCAGAAATTGCTAACATGATTCGGACGGACTTAAGCATCGCTACGGGTGAGAAGGTCTCATCGTAGTCAACTCCTTGAACTTGTCAAAAACCTTTCGCAGCAAGTCGAGCTTTGTAGACAGTAACATTACCGTTAGCGTCAGTCTTCTTCTTGAAGATCCGTTTATTTTCTATGGCTTGCCAATCATCGGACAAGTCAACCAAAGTCCACACTTTGTTCTCATACATGGATCCCATCTCAGATTTCATGGCCTCAAGCCATTTCGCGGAATCTGGGCTCATCATTGCTTCCTCATAGTTCGTAAGTTCGTCATGGTCAAGTAACATGACCTCCAGAACAGGATTAGTGTACCACTCTGGTGCGGATCTTACTCTGGTTGACCTACGAGGTTCAGTAGCAACTTGATCTGAATTTATATGATCATCATCATTAGCTTCCTCACTAATTGGTGTAGAAGTCACAGGAACTGATTTCTGTGATGAATTACTTTCCAATAAGGGAGCAGGTAGAGTTACCTCATCAAGTTCTACTTTCCTCCCACTCACTTCTTTCGAGAGAAACTCCTTCTCTAGAAAGGATCCATTCTTAGCAATCAATGTTTTGCCTTCGGATCTGTGATAGAAGGTGTACCCAACAGTCTCCTTTGGGTATCCTATGAAGACACATTTCTCCGATTTGGGTTCGAGCTTATCAGGTTGAAGCTTTTTCACATAAGCATCGCAACCCCAAACTTTAAGAAACGACAACTTGTGTTTCTTGCCAAACCACAGTTCGTAAGGTGTCGTCTCAACGGATTTAGATGGTGCCCTATTTAACGTGAATGCAACCGTCTCTAAATCATAACCCGAAAACGATAGCGGTAAATCAGTAAGAGACATCATAGATCGCACCATATCTAATAAAGTGCGGTTACGACGTTCGGACACACCATTACGCTGTGGTGTTCCAGGTGGCGTGAGTTGTGAAACTATTCCGCATTGTTTCAAATGAAGACCAAACTCGTAACTCAAATATTCTCCTCCACGATCAGATCGCAGAAAGTTAATTTTCTTGTTACGATGATTTTCCACTTCACTCTGAAATTCTTTGAACTTTTCAAATGTTTCAGACTTATGTTTCATCAAGTAGATACACCCATATCTGCTCAAATCATCTGTGAAGGTCAGAAAATAACGATACCCGCCGCGAGCCTCAATATTCATCGAACCACATACATCAGTATGTATGATTTCCAACAAATCTGTTGCTCGCTCCATTGTTCCGGAGAACGGAGTTTTAGTCATCTTGTCCATGAGGCATGGTTCGCAAGTAGCAAGGGATTCATAATCAAGTGATTCCAAAAGTCCATCAGAATGGAGTTTCTTCATGCGCTTTACACCAATATGACATAAACGGCAGTGCCACAAATAAGTTGCACTATCATTATCAACTTGCATCTTTTGGCTTCAATATTATGAATATGTGTGTCACTACTATCGAGATTTAACAAAAATAGACCACTCTTGAAGGGTGCATGACCATAAAATATATTATTCATATAAATAGAACAAGGATTATTTTCAGACTTAAATGAATAACCGTCTCGCATCTAACAAGATCCAGATATAATGTTCATGCTTAACGCTGGCACCAAATGAAAATTATTCAGGTCTAAAACTAATCCCGAAGGTAGATGTAGAGGTAGCGTGCCGACGGCGATCACATCGACTTTGGAACCATTTCCCACGTGCATCGTCACCTCATCCTTAGCTAATCTTCGCTTAATCTGTAGTCCCTGTTTAGAGTTCCAAATATTAGCAACAGAACCTGTATCAAATACCCAGGTGAGGGAGTCCTGGACTAAGGGGTCCTCGGGCATCCGACCTGTTATTCGTTGGGCTGGACTGATGGGCTGTGAAGATATGAATGCCGAAGACTATACCCGTGTCCGGATGGGATTCCCCTTGGCGTGGAAGGCAAGCTAGGTGACCGGCTATGAAGATTCCCTCTTATGTAACCGACCCCATGTAAGCCTAGATCTCTCCGGTGCCTATATAAACCGGAGAGCATAGTCCGGATAGAGATAGACTCATTACCATATTCACATAGGCTAGACTTCTAGGGTTTAGCCATTATGATCTCATGGTAGATCAACTCTTGTAACACTCATATTCATCAAGATCAATCAAGCAGGAAGTAGGGTATTACCTCCATAGAGAGGGCCCAAACCTGGGTAAACATCGTGTCCCCCGTGTACTGTTACCATCGATCCTAGACACACAGTTCGGGACCCCCTACCCGAGATCCGTCGGTTTTGACACCGACATTGGTGCTTTCATTGAGAGTTCCACTGTGCCGTCGGCAAAGGACTCGATGGCCCCTTCGATCGTCAGTGATGACGTTGTCCAGGGAGAAACCTTTCTCCCCGGACAGATCTTCGTATTTGGCGGCTTCGTACTGCGGGCCAACTCACTTGGCCATCTGGAGCAGGTCGGTAGTTACACCCCTGGCCATCAGGTCAGATTTTGAAGCTTGAACTACGTGACGGATATCCGTGGAGACTTGATCTTCGACGGATTCGAGACCGCGGCAATCGCGCCCCCTCTCTCCGATGAACACGACTTAAATCTGTCATCGGATCACATCCAGGAGATAGATCATGTTGCTGCAACGGCCTCAGAACTGAATCAGATCGTGCCCTCCGAGGCCACAAAGTCCGCGGCATGGGAGCCGCACACAGACTCGACATCCTGCAATGTCTGCGTCAATGGAACTCCGGACTCGTCTCCGGCTATATGTTCCGGACCAGGCACGCCTGTGGACACCGAGCTGGATCGGTTATCGATTTTCGAATTTAGCGCCGCAGACATCTTCCAGCATTCACCTTTGGGTGACGTGCTAAACTCTTTACAGAACTTGTCCTTGAAGAAGGACTCACAGCCGAACTATATTCGGTTCGAGCTAGAGGCGGACGACGAGGAATTTTGCTTCCCACCCGCCACCCACTTCATAGCCACCGTCGATGACTTAACCGATGTGCTTGACTACGGCTCCGAAGACTTCGGTGATATGGACGACGATGCCGACAAGGAGCAAGGCCAAGACCCGCCATTTACTGGACACTGGACGGCCACCTCTTTGTATGACGTGTACATGGTTGATACACCTAAAGGATCCGACGACGACAAAGAAGAGCCAGACGCGAACAAGCCTTCTGCGACGTAGTCCAAGCGTCGGCACCCCAAACGCTGCTCTAAGCCTCGACGCTCAAAATATGGCAACACTGGCACCGGAGAAAATAGCACTCCGGGCGACGCCGAAAACAACGAAGACCCTGTCGGAGCTACATCCGAAAAGGAAGAAAACGACAACGGGCAAGATAACCCCGATGAACAGGCCGTAGAAGATGACTCGGAGGACGATAGTTACCGTCCACCCTCCGAGGAGGAGACAAGCCTCGGCAACGACGATTTCATCGTGCGTGAGGATCCTCTGGAGCAAGAGCGCTTTAAGCTTCAGCTCATAGCCACTGCAAGGAGCCTGAAAAAGAAACAGCAGCAGCTTCAAGCCGAGCAAGATATGCTCGTCGACAGATGGACTGATATCCTGACAGCTGAAGAATACGGCCTCAAGCGGCCAGCCAAGAGCTACCCAAAACGCAGACTGCTACCTCAGTTCGATGAGGAGGCACCAGATCCCATACCTCACTTGCGTAATGCGGAATGACCACCACGTGGTCGAGACAGGGCGGCCGACCGGCCACCCCGCGGTCGGGATAAAACGGCAACTCAGGCCGAACAGCAGCCGGCCCCACCGCCTCGCAAAAACAGGGACAAACCAGCTCCGGACCATACATACGATCTCCGGCAGGAACTGGACAGTAGAGCAGGCCATACAAGATCGATCTACGGATCACGAGGCCGCGCCTCGAGACACGATGACGGCTACCTATTCGGATGTGACAAACCTAGCCACGCCCGGGCCGAATGCCGCAGACGGACTCCATCAGAGCTACGCCGTGACGCGGCCCGGTACAGAGGTGCCACACACCCTCTCTGCTTCACAGATGAAGTACTAGATCACGAATTCCCCAAGGGGTTCAAGCCCATCAATATCGAATCATACGACGGCACAACCGATCCTGCAATATGGATCTAAGATTTCATTCTCCATATCCATATGGCTCGAGGAGATGACCTCCACGCCATTAAATACCTCCCACTAAAGCTCAAAGGGCCAGCTCGGCACTGGCTTAACAGCCTGCCTAAAAATTCTACCGGTAGCTGGGAGGACTTGGAAGAAGCTTTCCTGGACAACTTCCAAGGAACCTATGTCCGGCCACCAGACGGCGATGACTTAAGCCACATAGTTCAACAACCTGGAGAATCAGCCAGAAAATTCTGGACTAGGTTCCTCACCAAAAAGAACCAGATCATTGACTGTCTGGATGCCGAGGCCTTAGCAGCCTTCAAACATAGCATCCGTGACGAATGGCTAGCACGCTACCTCGGCCAAGAAAAGCTGAAGTCCATGGCAGCCCTCACGGCACTCATGACCCGCTTCTGCGCGGGAGAGGATAGTTGGATGGCTCGCAGTACGAACACAGCCAACGACACAGGCCCCTCCGAGGACAAAAACAACACCGGCAAGCTCCGGCGTAACAGACACAAACACCGCAGCAATGGCGATACCACCGATGACACAACAGTTCGTGCCGGATTCAGTGGCTCCAAGTCCGGCCAGCGAAAGAAGCCCTATAAAAGGAGCAGCGGAAGACCATCAAGCTTGGACCGCATACTCGATCGTCCTTGCCAAATACATGGCACCCCAGACAAACCGGCTAAACCATACTAACAGAGATTGCCGGGTCTTTAAACAAGCCAGCAAGGTAAACAGCAAAAAAAGGGGAATCATAGAGCAAGGACGATGACGAAGAGCCTCGGCAGCCGACAACTAGGGGAAAGAAGGAATTTCCCCGTCAAGTCAAAACGGTGAGCATGATATACGCTACACACATCCCCAAAAGGGAGCGTAAGCGAGCACTTAGGGACGTCTACGCGGTAGAGCCAGTCGCCCCAAAATTCAATCCGTGGTCGTCGTTCCCGATCACCTTTGATCATCGAGATCACCCAACTAGTATCCGCCATGGCGGTTCAGCCGCACTAGTCCTTGACCCAATTATTGACGGGTTTCACCTGACACGAGTCCTGGTGGACGGTGGTAGCAGCCTCAACCTGCTCTATCAAGACATAGTGCGGAAGATGGGCATTGACCCCTCACGAATCAAACCAACAAAGACTACCTTTAAAGGAGTCATACCAGGCGTAGAGGCCCGCTGTACGGGCTCAATCACGCTGGAAGTGGTCTTCGGTTCTCCGGACAACTTCCGAAGCGAAGAACAAATCTTCGATATCGTCCCATTTCGCAGCGGCTATCACGCCCTGCTCGGACGAACCGCATTCGCTAGATTCAACGCGATACCACATTATGCTTATCTCAAGCTCAAGATGCCCGGTCCACGTGGCGTCATTACAGTAAATGGGAACACGGAACGCTCCCTCCGTACAGAGGAGCACACAGCCGCCCTAGCAGCAGAAATACAGAATGGCCTTCTCAAGCAGCATCATAATCCGGCTGCCGAGCCCCTGGACATCATCAAGAGGGTCCGGACAACACTGCAGTAGGACAGCTCGGCTCGTCACGAGCCGAATTAGCAATTTGGCCTCCGTCCCAGCCCCGATGAGGCAACGACATTACTGCTGCGCGTACATAAACTATGCATTCAAAACCCCATGGATATCGACGGAGGCATAACTCGTTCGCGATCCGCAGTACGGCTTGACCGCCCCTGGGATTCGCCTGCTTTTACTCTTTTTATGGGTTTTCTTCTCTTTTCGAGGTATATACGGACAACCCGCTTTCAGAACACACCAAGGAGGCAAGGAGCTTTGGCGTACAGGGGAACCCCTAGGGGATCTCTAATAAATGATTACCATACTTGTTTTACATACCCACACGCAGCTCGCCCTTGGTTACGGCATGTTCAATAGCCTTACTCGCTCATCGCATTACTTGTACAAAGCACGCCTCGACGTACTAGTTACATCACAATGGTGAATAAATGGTGGCGTCAGCTCATTACTTCATTTTTCCCGTTTCCTCACCTTAGTATCTATTACTTATTGCACACGTACACCATGGTACATACCGCTCTGCCAGGGGCTTCATTACACCTAGCATCACGGCAATAAAAGTCCGAACACTTTTACGGTATAGTTCGGCACCCCGAACTTATAGCATTATATGCATCGGCTCCGAATCATGTCTTTGGTCAACAGTTGGGTTGCCCGGCTCCTGTGTTTACTACCTTACGTTCCGCTATATCGGCTAGGGTAGTAAAGGGAGAACTACTGCGATTGTGTCCCGATTATTCCGGACGAGCACCTCAGTAGAGAAAGCCGAAAACTGACTATCATGATGCGGCGAGAGCCGGTCAGCTGTTCGCGAGGTTCCAAATCGTTGGAGATTTTTTCTGCTTCTTGCAAAGAATCGGTTCTTCCGATTAGACGTGTATAACGCCCCTAATTCGGCCTTCCGAACACCAGGGGCTTCGCCAACTTTATTAAACTCCTATGGCTAAGTGAGGGCGGTAAAGGCCGCATGGTCTTATTGCCTTGTTCGTTGTGCTAAACACCTGCTTTAAGGACCAGAATGTGGAGTAAAGAGTGTTTAGATTTATCCCGAACACCCCCTTCTATCTACGTGGGGGCAGAAGCCGACGACTGGTCAACCCTCAGATTTAATAAACGGCCGCACAGGAGGTAAAATTCAAAATCATAAACATTATACTACATAACATCATTGTTCCATATTACAGAACAAGGTAATACACATGTCCTCATGGGAATATAACATCCTTCGAACACTGCTCCGCCACAAGGCGTGACCCCTCCAGAACACCGTCAAAATAGTGCTCGGGTCGACGATGCTCCTTGCTCTCCGGCGGTCCCTCGGTCATCAGCTTCTTGGCATCCAGCTTCGCCCAATGCGTCTTGACGCGGGCAAAGGCCATACGCGCACCTTCAATGCAGACCGACCGCTTCACGGCTTCGAGCCGCGGACAGGCACTCACAAGCCGCTGCACCAGTCCGAAGTAGCTGCTAGGTATAGGATCGGCAGGCCACAGCCGGACTATCAGGTCCTTCATGGCTAGCTCTGCCAACCTGTGCAGCTCGACCAACTGCTTTAGCTGGTCGCTGAAGGGCACCGGATGTTCAAATCCGAGATGTTGGGACCAGAATAGCTTCTCCGTAGACATCCCTTCTTTGGCTCTGTAATGCTCCGCAGCATCTGATACACTGTGCGGCAGATCTATAAACGCCCCTAGAAAATCCAAATTCAGGATAAGTACAAGGAACATTTCTTCTATATACTTGCTATGCATGGTGAAAGACTTACCCGCTGTAATCTTCTTGGCCACCTGAATTTCCTAGAGGGCGCTCTGGGCTTCGGCTCGTGCATCCTGCGCGCTCTGGCGGACCTTCGCCAATTCGGACTCTTGCACCTTACAATCGCACTCCAGGGACTCAAATCTGTCTATCGCGCCCTAGAGCTGTTGCTGTGCCTCGACAACCCGGGCCTCGTGCTTCTCGCACGAGGCGCGTTCCTTGGCCGCTTTGTCCTCGGCCTCGGCTAGCGCCTTCTTAAGGGTTGCCACCTCAGTCGTGGCCCCTAATAAAGTTTATGACACTTTAGTCCAGTCGGACTATTCATTTTTTCGAAATATACCCACAGGTTACTGGATACCTTGGCTATCCTCCAGCTGCTTCTTCATGAGGCCGAGCTCCTCCTCGGCCCGCTCTAGTTTCTGCTTCAGTCCGGAGACCTCCGCAACATGAGCAGTGGCAGCCTGTAGTGATACCTGCTTATTCACATAGACAACTCATGTTAGACTCCTGCGATATTTATTCTTGATCCTCTGTTCGGCTTTTCTTCCTGAACACCGAACAGTGTCTCAGGGGCTACTGACTACATGGGGTTTTTCTCTTTCTATGTCACTTACCTCGAAACCTGTCAACAGGTTGCTGCAGGCTTCGTTTAGTCCACTCTTGGCAGACTGAACCTTCTCGATCACCGTGCCCATAAGGACACGATGCTCGTCCATAACGGAGGCGCCTCGTAGCGCCTCCATCAGGTTATCCGGCGCCCCTGGATGGATAGGGACCACCGGCGGAAGCGGTGCACCCCCTCCTTCAAAGGGGGCTGCTCGCCCGGAGCCATATGGGTCTCTGAAATCGTATTCGGCTGAGGGCCAAACTGGATGCGGCCCTCTTCGCCCTTCTCCATGGGGATCGTCTCCTCCATGTGTCCGGCAGTGGAGGCTTCGCCTCGTGGCGCCTGCCGGACAACGTCCTGGGCTCCTCCCTGGTTCGGAGCGGCCCTCCAGGACAACACTTCGGTGTCATCCCTAGCCCCGGGGGAATAAGCAGGTGGTGGCGACATGCTCGCCATCTCCGACGGAGCCAACGAACGTCCAGACCAGGATCCCTGGATTAGGTCACGGGCCGGACTGCAATAGTACAGTTAACTACATCAAGATAATGGAGAGAAAGGGCTGGATGTGCGCACGAGCGAGCCCTGTCACTTACGATGCGGCCTGGGGCTTAGTGCGGGGGCGTCGTTCCGGACTGTGTCAACGTCCCACGCGGTGTTGACCGCTGGAACGCCCTTCCCCTTCTTGGGCGTCTCCGCCTCCAGATGCGCCGGAGCCGCCCTCTTCTTCTTCCTCTCCTCAGGGGGAGGGTTGTTTTCTTCCTCCTGCTCCTCCTCCTCCTCCTTGTCATTGTCCTCAGGGACCGAGGAATGAGTTTCGTCGTCTTCGGACGTCATGTCTGAAGTGCCCTTACGGCAGAGGCCACTCTTGGCCCCCTTTGCCTTCTTCTTGGCCTTCTTCTCCGGCGCCTTATATGGCGCCGGCACCAGCATCTTCGCTAGACGCGGGATGACTGGTTCTTCAGGCAGTGGAGCCGGACACTAGATCCGCTTCGCCCTCTCCATCCAGTCCTGAAGGAACCATAATAAAGGCTCAGACATCATCCTCGAAACAATGAGGTTGGGGATACGTCAGAAATAACGTACCTTGCTGGCGGGGTGTGTACAATCGTGACCACGGTCTAAATCCATGGCCGGTGGCTTCTCGTTGCCCTTAAAAAGCAACTTCCAGGCGCCTTCATGAGTAGCCTCGAAGAGCCTTACCAAGGTCTAGTGCTTCTTTGAATTGAACTCTCACAGAGGGCGGCTTCGGCGCTGGCACGGAAGAATCCGGCAAATTAACATCACCTGGATCACGTCGACGAGCTTGACATTCTTGGTCACCATGCTTTGAACGCGCGTCTGCAACGCTATCAGCTCATCAGGTGAACACAAGTCCGGACTCTTCTCGACCCAGGAGGTGAGTCGCATAGGAGCGCCGGAGCGGAATTCGGCAGTTGCGGCCCAGGTGGTGCCGCGTGGTTCCGTTATGTAGAACCACTGCTTCTGCCACTCCTTTACCGTATCCATAAAGGTGCCCTTGGGCTAGGAGACATTGGACAGCTTGCTCACCATGGCCCCTCCGCACTCCGCGTGCTGGCCATCCACCACCTTCGGCTTCACGTTGAAGACTTTGAGCCACAGCCCGAAGTGGGGTTGGATGCGAAGGAAGGCCTCACACATGACGATAAACGCCGAGATATTGAGGAAGGAATTCGTGGACAGATCATGGAAATCTATCCCGTAATAATACATCAGTCCGCGGACGAAAGGGTGGAGTGGAAACCCTAGCCCGCGGAAGAAATGAGGGATGAATACTACCCTCTCAGTGGGCTTCGGCGTGGGGATGATTTGTCCCTCAGTCGGCAGACGGTGGTCGATCTCCTTCGCCAAATACCCGGCCGCCCGAAGCTCAGTAATGTCCTCCTCCTTGACGGAGGAGACCATCCACTTACCCTGACCACCGGATCCGGACATGGTTGCTTGAGTGGAAAGGAGATGAGAACTTGGGCGCTGGAGCTCGAGATCGGGAAGGCGGAGACAGAGAGAGAGAGCGTGAGAAGAGGAAGAGGGAATCCTTATCCCCTTATAAAGGCAACAAATATTAAATGCCTCCTCACTCACCTTAAGATTCGCCTATTCCCAAGGGCTGTATAAACGGCACAGTTGGGTTACCCATGCCCGCATTGATGAGTATCCCGCGATAAGGGGACACGATCTCTGCTTCGATAAGACGTGCCAATAGCAACCGCGTCTTGAAACGTGGGACAACGGTTCAAAATTATGACCAGACGGGCGTGATGTTACGTTGCAGGAAGCTGTCAGCGGATGGAACTCATGTAAAAATATATACTCTCTCTGCGATTGTGCATGGTGTGTGTAACAGGTCCGGATACAATCATCGCGTCCGAAGACTATCTTGGAGTTCGGAAGAAGGGGAACCCGCCTTGCAATGCCGAAGACAATTTGCACGCTGGACTCCTCGTCATTGAATCCAGGTTCAGGGGCTACTGAGGGAGTCCTGGACTAAGGGGTCCTCGGGCGTCCGGCCTGTTATTTGTTGGGCCAGACTGATGGGCTATGAAGATATGAAGGCCGAAGACTATACCCGTGTCCGGATGGGATTCCCCTTGGCATGGAAGGCAAGCTAGGCGACTGACTATGAAGATTCCCTCTTATGTAACTGACCCCATGTAACCCTAGATCTCTCCGGTGCCTATATAAACCAGATAGCATAGTCCGGATAGAGATAGACTCATTACCATATTCACATAGGCTAGACTTCTAGGGTTTAGCCATTACGATCTCGTGGTAGATCAACTCTTGTAACACTCATATTCATCAAGATCAATCAAGCAGGAAGTAGGGTATTACCTCCATAGAGAGGGCCCGAACCTGGGTAAACATGGTGTCCCCCGTCTCCTGTTACCATCGATCCTAGACGCACAGTTCGGGACCCCCTACCCGAGATCCGCCGGTTTTAACACCGACACCAGGCACTACTGCGAGCATTAGTAAGGTACACATCAATAACATGTATATGACATATACCTTTGTTCACTTTGCCATCCTTCTTATCCGCCATATACTTGGGGCAATTCCGCTTCTAGTGACCAGTCCCTTTGCAGTAGAAGCACTCAGTCTCAGGCTTAGGTCCAGACTTGGGCTTCTTCACTTGAGCAGCAACTTGCTTGCCGTTCTTCTTGAAGTCCCCCTTCTTCCCTTTACCCCTTTTCTTGAAACTGGTGGTCTTGTTGACCACCAACACTTGATGCTCCTTCTTGATTTCTACCTCCACAGCCTTTAGCATTGCGAAGAGCTCGGGAATTGTCTTATCCATCCCTTGCATATTATAGTTCATCACGAAGCGCTTGTAGCTTGGTGGCAGTGATTGAAGAACTCTATCAATGACACTATCAACTAGAAGATTAACTCCCAGCTGAGTCAAGTGATTATGACACCCATACATTTTGAGTATATGCTCACTCACAGAACTATTCTCCTTATTGGAGACTTCATGTCTCTCAATCCGGGCATTTGCTTGAAATATTAACTTCAACTCCTGGAACATCTCATATGCTCCATGACATTCAAAACATCGTTGAAGTCCCGGTTCTAAGCCGTAAAGCATGGCACACTGAACTATCGAGTAGTCATCAGCTTTGCTCTGCCAGGCGTTCACAACATCCGGCGTTGCTCTTGCAGCGGGTCTTGCACCTAGCGGTGCTTCCAGGACGTAATTCTTCTGTGCAGCAATGAGGATAATCCTCAAGTTATGGACCCAGTCCGTGTAGTTGCTACCATCATCTTTCAACTTAGCTTTCTCTAGGAACGCATTAAAATTCAAAGGAATAGTAGCACGGGCCATTGATCTACAACAACATAGACATGCAAAATACTATCAGGTACTAAGTTCATGATAAATTAAAGTTCAATTAATCATATTACTTAAGAACTCCCACTTAGATAGACATCCCTCTAATCTTCTAAGTGATCACGTGATCCAAATCAACTAAACCATGTTCGATCATCACGTGAGATGGAGTAGTTTTCAATGGTGAACATCACTATGTTGATCATACCTACTATATGATTCACGCTCGACCTTTCGGTGTCAGTGTTCCGAGGCCATATCTGCATATGCTAGGCTCGTCAAGTTTAACCCGAGTATTCTGCGTGTGAAAAAGTAGCTTGCACCCGTTGTATGTGAACGTAGAGCTTATCACACCCGATCATCACGTGGTGTCTCGGCACGACGAACTTTCGCAACGGTGCATACTCAGGGAGAACACTTGTACCTTGAAATTTAGTGAGAGATCATCTTATAATGCTACCGCCAAAATAAGCAAAATAAGATGCATAAAGGACAAACATGACATGCAATCAATATAAGTGATATGATATGGCCATCATCATCTTGTGCCTTTGATCTCCATCTCTAAAGCACCGTCATGATCACCATCGTCACCGACGCGACACCTTGATCTCCATCGTAGCATCGTTGTCGTCTCGCCAACTATTGCTTCTATGACTATCGCTACCGCTTAGTGATAAAGTAAAAACAATTACAGGGCGATTGCATTGCATACAATAAAGCGACAACCATATGGCTCCTGCCAGTTGCCGATAACTCTGTTACAAAACATGATCATCTCATACAATAAAATTTAGCATCATGTCTTGACCATATCACATCACAACATGCCCTGTAAAAGCAAGCTAGACGTCCTCTACTTTGTTGTTGCAAGTTTTACATGGCTGCTACGGGCTGAGCAAGAACCGTTCTTACCTACACATCAAAACCACAATGATTTTTTGTCAAGTGTGTTGTTTTAACCTTCAACAAGGACCGGGCATAGTCACACTCGATTCAACTAAAGTTGGAGAAACTGACACCCACGAGCCACCTGTGTGGAAAGCACGTCGGTAGAACCAGTCTCGCGTAAGCGTACACGTAATGTCGGTCCGGGCCGCTTCAAACAACAATACCGCCGAATCAAAGTATGACATGCTGGTAAGCAGTATGACTATTATCGCCCACAATTCTTTGTGTTCTACTCGTGCATATAACATCTACGCATAGACCTGGCTCGGATGCCACTGTTGGGGAACGCAGTAATTTCAAAAAAATTCCTACGTACATGCAAGATCCATCTAGGTGATGCATAGCAACGAGAGGGGAGAGTGTTGTCCACGTACCCTCGTAGACCGAAAGCGGAAGCGTTATGACAACGCGGTTGATGCAGTCGTACGTCTTCAGGATCCGACCGATCCTAGCACCGAAGGTACGGCACCTCCGCGATCTGCACACGTTCAGCTCGGTGACGTCCCATGAACTCTAGATCCAGCTGAGGTTGAGGGAGAGTTTCGTCAGCACTACGGCGTGGTGACGGTGATGATGAACTTACCAGCGTAGGGCTTTGCCTAAGCACTGCAACGATATGACCGAGGTGGAAATCTGTGGAGGGGGGCACCACACACGGCTAAGAAAACTGTCAACTTGTGTGTTCTAGGGTGCGCCCCTGCCCCCGTATATAAAGGAGCAAGGGGGAGGCTGGACGGCCCTCCTGGGGCGCGCCCCAAGTAGGACTCCTACTAGGAATCCTATTCCTACTAGGTTTCCAACAAGGGAAGAGAGGGGGAAGGAAGGAGAGGGAAAGAGGGAGAAGGAAAGGGGGGCACCGCCCCTTCCCTAGTCCAATTCGGACCCAAGAGGGAGGGGGCGCGCGGCCTGCCCTAGCCGCCCCTCTCTCTTTCCACTAAGGCCCATGTGGCCCATTAGTTCCCATGGGGGTTCCGGTAACCCACCGACACTCCGGTTTTATCCGAAACTTCTCCGAAACATTTCCGGTGTCCGAATATAGTCGTCCAATATATCAATATTTATGTATCGACCATTTCGAGTCTCCTCGTCATGTCCGTGATCATATCCGGGACTCTGAACTACCTTCGGTACATCAAAACACATAAACTCATAATACCGATCGTCATCGAACGTTAAGCGTGTGGACCCTATGGGTTCGAGAACTATGTAGACATGACCGAGACTCATCTCCGGTCAATAACCAATAGCGGAACCTGGATGCTCATATTGGCTCCCACATATTCTAAGAAGATCTTTATCGTTCAAACCGAATAATAACATACGTTGTTCCCTTTCTCATCGGTATGTTACTTGCCCGAGATTCGATCGTCGGTATCTCAATATTTAGTTCAATCTCGTTACCGGCAAGTCTCTTTACTCGTTCCATAATGCATCATCCCGCAACTAACTCATTAGTCACATTGCTTGCAAGGCTTATAGTGATGTGCAATACCGAGAGGGCCCAGAGATACCTCTCCGACAATCGGAGTGACAAATCCTAATCTCGATCTATGCCAACTCAACAAACACCATCGGAGACACCTGTAGAGCATCTTTATAATCACCCAGTTACGTTGTGACGTTTGATAGCACACTAAGTGTTCCTCCGATATTCGGGAGTTGCATAATCTCATAGTCATAGGAACATGTATAAGTCATGAAGAAAGCAATAGCAACAGACTAAACGATCATCATGCTAAGCTAACGGATGGGTCAAGTCAATCACATCATTCTCTAATGATGTGATACCGTTAATCAAATGACTATCATGTCTATGGCTAGGAAACTTAACCATCTTTTATTCAACGAGCTAGTCAAGTAGAGGCATACTAGTGACACTTTGTTTGTCTATGTATTCACACATGTACTAAGTTTCCGGTTAATACAATTCTAGGATGAATAATAAACATTTATCATGATATAAGGAAATATAAATAACAACTTTATTATTGCCTCTAGGGCATATTTCCTTCATCTAGTCCCTAACAACATTGAAAGCATTGTCTTTTAAACTAGGAATAACTGGAATGGGGTTCCAATCTGCAGGAATTGGTCGTCTCTGCAGTTGGTATAGGTCTTCAGCCGGTGGACTTGCTGTACTTTTTGCTGGAGTGGGATTTTTCTGTGGTACGGCTGGTGCTATGGCAACTGAAATCGGCATACCTTTTGCTGGAGTGCAGGTCCTGTGTGGTGGGGCTAGTGGTGTGGCCAGTGAAGTATGGGTACAGTCTGCTGGAGTCGGTCCTACGTTTTGTGTCACTGGTTGTAGAGCCAATATAAGTGGGGTGATGTCTGATTTCTCCGGCACCACCACGTTTTTCAAGGACTTTGCTGGTGCTCCTTTAGGTTCGGCAATCACCCTCTTCCTTTTTGATGTCTGATGCATAAGAACAATATTTGAGTGAAAAAACATGGTATGATGACAGATGGAGTATGTATTGATAATGGATGTGCATGGCATCTTGACATATATGATGAGTAAACTAAGCAGATGGCGGTGCAACAAAGTAGAAGAAATGCCAGAAAACTTATGCAAGATACGCGCAATCAATAAAACCTTGCCAAATTAGAACATGCACCTTGATGGGTGAACAAGACAGGCCATCTGCCTTTGACTCCTCGAGGTTAGAATAGTCATTAGGATCATATTCTAAACAAGAATCTACATGCGGGGAGCGTATGAGTTTCATTGCATCCAGATGGCATTCAATGCAGTGTTCCACAATATTCTTCTGATGTGCGGATTCTGATATTCACTGTGATTACGTATAATATCTGAGAAGCATGAAAACATAAATAGTAGTGCGATTATCTTTGTAATGCAGAGGATATTCTAATATAGGGGCGCCCCTATCACTGGATTCTGATGAGAGAGCTCATGTGTGCTGTAATATGGTGCGTGCATTAATATAATCTAGCACAAGTACACAAAAAATAGGCTCCAGAAGTAAGGATAGTTGGCAGATGATAGGTTCATAATATACTGTATAGAGAGTTTATTGACAAACCATGATAACAAGAGCACACAGCAACTAGGCAGATCGTACTGTACATAAAAGGGGTACACCATAACCATGATATATAAATCGGGAAAGTGGAACTGGCTGGAAAATACGGTGTTGTATTGCCGCTACTAATTGAAAGCCTATCGATCAGGTACAGGCCAGCTCTATCAGCTGTTGACTGCAGATGTCCCTGCTCCCCTTCCTGACAAGGACATACTATACGTACTAAATACAGAATAACAAAAGAGGAACATGTTAAAGAACAAAAGAGGAAGCATATTCTTGAGGGTCCGCTTCATTGCATACAATGTTGGTTGCCCACTCATGATGAATCACAGCGCCCAAAGAAATGCAATTCCATGCTATCTCTCTATATGTGGCCACATGCATTTGGAAAATCAAGTGGGAGCATTAACTGACCAATTAAATGTGTGTCTGTTAACTAATATCAGTATCATATCACAATTCGTATTTGAAGAAGTAAGCTTTGGACGTATGATTGGTGTGTTATTTAGCTTTAAAGGGTGAACAACTACTAGTAGGACACAAAGCACCTACGCAGATCGTAGTGTAGATATAATGGGAAAACCCTAAGCATCAGGAGTAAAATCAGCAAAGTGGAACTTGCTGGAATATATGTGCTAGTATTGCCGGTACGGCTAGAAAGGCTTCGGATACCAGCTCTCTTCAACTGAAGGTGCGGTACTGTTAATATTAGTGTAACTCTCAAAGGCAACACAGCTCCCCGCATTTCTTTGCTAATCTTATAGGATTCAAGTGGGCAGGCCCCTACAATTCCTATTCCTATGTTTACAAAATCCTACGAATCAAAGAGGCCTAAAGAGTTCAAAGTGTCCATGACAACCGACCGTATAGACCTCTACACTGCAAATGTCCCTGCTCATCTTCACTACAAGGAACATACTGTACTACTATCATACTCCCTCCGTTCCAAAATATAATTCTTTGTAGAGATTTCCAGTATGGATCACATACAGATGTATACAGATACATTTTAGAGTGTAGATTCACTCATTTTGCTCCATATGTAGTCCATGGTGGAATCTATACAAAGACTTATATTTAGGAACAGAGAGAGTACTTATTAAAGAAGAACGGAAGAGGAACATGCTAAAGAAGAGCAAGCAGATTCTGGATAATAAAATGTTAGTTGTGCAGTGCCCACACATGATGAACCAGATCGCATTAAGAATGCAACTCCCTGCTGTCTCTCTATATGTGGTGCACGTGCTTTTCGAAAGTAAAGTAGGAACATTAGTTGACCAATTAAACGTTATCTATTTTAGTAATATCATCATCATATCAGATTAGTATTTGAGCAACAAGTTTGGAATTATGAGTGGCACGTTGTTTAGCTTGATGGATTCAGGAGCAGTGCTAAGCAGCTACGATGATGATACTGAATATAAAGGCAAGTCTGCATGCAAGTCACGTGACTTTTGTCATTTGGTTCAGTCGAGCATTTCAGGCGGTTGGATGAAGATCCTACGTCTCCTAACCCTTCTTCTTCCTCGTCTCTGATTCTTCCCATACAGAACACCACACGGGCCGCCGGCCGAACCACCGGCCCTGACCCCCCCGCCCTCCCCTGAACTGCCCCTACCGCCTGTGTTCCTCCTCCACCCCCACCCCCACCCCGCCACCATCCGCGTTGAGTTTTCTTCGTTCGGTGAGGCCCCACCACCGCTCGCACAACCACCGTCCCCACCCGAGCCCCTTCCTTCGCACCGGCGAACTCCGGCGAGCTCTCAAAAAGCGACTGACCCAATTTTGAAATTTAGTCTACTGTCATTTAACTAGTGTGGAATATAAAAGGGGAAAACCATAAGCATTGCGAGTATAGTGTTGAGCGTGCCATGGTGGATTTGAAGGTGCAAACCGGACAAAGGCAACTTTGCAACCAATGTTTGCTTTCAACTAACAAGTAAGTGATGGACAAGAAATCAGAGTAAAGCAGTGGCGATCTATTTTCTTACTGCGATAAATAAGTTGAGCAGATACGAAAGAGTACCGCCTCTGGTGTGGCACCGTGTATGCATCTGCTGAGAATTTGACGGTGCTGCGGTAGCGATGGCTGTTGGCAGCGTGGAAGCAGATCTAGGAGGGTAGACGGTGGCGGCGGGGCGCGGTGGACGAGATGGTCGTAGGAGCGGCACCGACAAGGTGGACGACGACGGGGATGAAGTGAGAGGACGGGATGCAAGGATCCCGGTCCGAAGCCGTGGATGAGAGAGGTCGATCTCTTGTAATGCACGACGGTGTAGGGGTATCAGCTCCGGCATGGTGGAGGAGGACGGCGGTGGATGGGGTGGCGGACGGAGGAGGCTGGGGTGGAGAGGGTGTTTTGGCGCCCACGGAGTACGAATGGGGAAATGGAGGGAGAGAGGAAGGGGGGAACCATGTCTTCAGGGCGCGCTTGTCTCAAATGCGAGGAAATTTACAAACTTAGCCCCTGTTTAAAATTTCCTACATCACAGCAATATTAGTCGGTTGGGGATAGGACGGTAATCTCGCATACACCGAATATTTGCCGACGAGAGTTTGTTTTGGCGCCCACCGTGTATGAACCGGGGAGGGAGTCAATTTCGGCCGAGGAGACACTGTGTTTTGGCACCCACCATGTATGAATCCGGGTGAGAGGCAGTTATGTCACGTTTGAGTGAAATTACAAACCTACCCCTATCGAAACCTATAGAAATCGAGCCGATAGGCTTTGCGTGTCAGGGATAGGCAGTAAGTTCCATCTCGCAAATTTTGATTTCAGACGGTTACTGCGACTTTGCCCGCTTCGTTCAAATTTTTGTAGAGCAAGAGTGCTTGTTTACCGTGCCAACTCAATTCGAATCCAGTTTGTATTCTATTTTTGTTCGGGCAGGATCCATTTTCGATTGGAATAAAATTCTATATACATCATTTTTTATATATACTTTCAAAAGCACAACAAAGAATTATGCTCCTTTATATATAAAATATGATTTACAAATACAGTGATCTCAAAATCATAAGGTTGAATTCAAAAAAATTAAACCAAATTATGTTCTACTAAAATGTATGGATCAGTAATATCTACATATTAAATAACATAGATGCACGTGAATTCATATGAGTATGCATGTTTGATAGATCAATTTTGGTTCGAGTATGAATTACATGTATCATCATCTCAAATTCAAACATTTGAATCCCTTTTATTTTGACTCCTTTCACGCCCATCTCTCTCACATGCTCCTTCATGTAGCTATCACTCTCTTTTCTCCAGCTCACCCACACGCTCACTTCATGTTTCTCCTATTTTCGCAAACATGGTCTCTCGACGTCTCCCTTGAGAAGTGTTACACTCTCCCTATCACTATACATTACAAGGTTTTCATTATCTCTCACGTCTCTACCATTCTCTGGTATCACTAGGTACGTCAGCTTTCTTTTTCACCGCCACACACACAGTCTCACTCGTCTTTCACTTTGTCTTTCTCTCTATGGGGTTCTCTCACACACCCTATATCTCTCTAGATATGACTCATACCACTAAAATTACTCTCTCCCGCAGACACAACATTTGTTGCGGTCTCCTTTCCGTCTCCATCCCAGTTATAAAACTGACATTATTCATTTGTTTACCGATCAGACAAACTCCCCCCCTCTCTCACACACACACAACTCCTGCTTCCACTCCCCTTCCCGAGTACCATCTCTCTCTCTCTCTCTCACAAAACTCTCGCTTTCGCACCCCAACTCGTATTTCTCTCACAAACATTGATTGACTAGCCTCCAGATAGGTTTATACACCCGCACACTCATGCTTCCACTATCGCGTACATGTCTCTCTCGCGCTCCTTGTATCTATGTAGATTTTTCGTCCCTTCTTCAGACACGCCCTCTCGATCATGCACATACACACACTATCGCTTCATTTTAAGCTGATACCTCTCGCACACACACTCTTTGTGTCTTTGTCACACATGCACTCCGTCCTCCTCCTCTCTCCCTCTCTCTCACACACACAACACACACACATGGGCTTTTTGCAACAACTAGGAAGATGCCCATGCGTTGCACGGAACATCAAGATGCATTTGTATGAGTAGTTTATCTTGTGGGAGAAATGGATGAACGAGGGACGGCCTTATTTGCAAATGTGGAGAGGGATGTGGGTATCTTTTTGAAAAATTGCCATAGTTTCCTTCCTATCCGTCAGATATAAATCGGACGACCTATATTGCAGGATGGCAGGCACACCATCATCACCAACTCTGTTTTTTATCTCTACTCTTATAAAAAGCATAGTCGGTGATGATGGTGTGCCTGCCATCCTGCGATATAGTCCGTCTGATCTATATCTAACGGATAGGAAGGAAACTATGACAATTTACCCGCACTCCTCTCCACATTTGCAGATAAGTCCTTCCCTCGTTCACCCTTTTCTACCACAAGATCTTGATGTTCCGTGCAACGCATGGGCATCTTGCTAGTAAGAGTAGAAATTAGAGATATACCACTTCTCGAATCTTGAAACCAACCACATTCCTCCCTTATCTCATCAAAACCGCCAAAGGAATATATTTTGAGTGAAACGTAGCATATTTTTAGTGATATACGTATTTCAAAACTAGACTCTTTTTTCTATCAAATCGGTGAATATGTATTAATCTACTTTGATCGTGTGGCAACGCATTAGCACATTGCTAGTAGTTATTACTACTGTATAATGTTTTGGACACCAGACAAACAGTGGAGTACATATACGAAGAGAAGAGGCGCATGCACGTAGTCGGTCTCTCGCTGTCTCGCACACATGAGAGTTACGTAAAGGCACCGTTAACAAATAAACCCTAAAACCCTAGGTGCACGATCGCTACATGCACGGGTACCGGGTACGTGGTGGAGCGCACCTTTGTAGGAATAGTCAGCTCGCGTGATAATTTGATCCATAGGAGTTGATGGTCGGGACCATAGGTGAACGACCTGGAGGAGAAGGCTCGCCAGTTGCCACTGATCGAGTAGCCACGTTTAAAATATCATTTTTTAGCGGGGTAAGAGTTCCGATTTTCAATGGCGCGTTATAAGTACTAAGTAGTTTTTAGAACGATTGGCATGGAGCAAAAATGGAATCATAACTACTACCTCCTTCACGTATGGTTGTATGGGTTTATGTTGCGAGATGTTGAACCTGGTAGTTCTAGGGAAAATACTATGGTTTCGATGTTGGTTTTCAGTAATGAAAATCGGAAGGGGGAAGCCCTTCTTTGATAAAAAAACTACTACCTCCGTCCTAGTTTACTAGTCCCCATCGTATTTTGGGTCAAAGTTTGTCCACGAATTTTAGTTGTAATATGTGAATGGAAAATGAGATTTTGTTATACCCAAACAAAAACGGACTGGAGGGAGTGATTGCTCTGACACGGACGCGACCTCTCATAGCGCAGGCATTGAACCGACGCGTCGGGCAAGAGGGCCCCATTTGCTGCAGGCCCGGCTGAACACGCCTCCTCGCCGCATGCAACCGGCTTCAGACTGCCATGCCTTCCTTCATTGAATCCGCGTGTGTGCCAGCAACACGTCCTTCCGCGAGCCGACCGGCATTTTAGAACACAAAAAATGACCAAAATATAATTAATTACGCATGGTCTTGACTTGTTGTGCTCGCACTGGTAGTAGGAACTAGAGGTTTTTCTTTATTTATAACTCCCCTCACATTTTTTTTGGCTTTGAAGTGAATCATGGTTGTGGACATTATCTATGAATGTGCAGATATCTGTGAACATGAGTTTGATGTGGAAGTTGAGGGATTCATAATTTTGTGTTGGATAGAGAGGGATTGGTAATTTTGTGCGGGAGAGAGACAGAGGGGGGGAGGGGGAGGGGGGAGGAGGCAGTCAGCCGTCGTCACATCATCCTGCTTCCAAATGGCCCCACATTCTCTAGTGCAGTGTGGTCGCCGTCTTCGATCTCCTCGATGCCCTCTTTGAAGATTGAGGTGGTGTGCATGCTGGGGTGCAGAGAAGCACAAGTGAGAGTGGTCGTCATATAACCTTGGATGGGGATGAATTGCGTGCTCGGGGGAGGGGGAGTGTGTGTGCGATGTGTGTGTGTGTGTGTCAGATATTGAGAGAAATCGAACCTATGGAGAGAAATGTGTGTGTATGTGACGGAAAGCTACATGCTAAATAGGGTTTTCATGAAGAGATTGTGCGTGCGAGATAGAGAGCGATGTGCGGGCCTTGAGGTGGGCAGGGGCCGGGTGAGGGTGTCAAAATGTGTGCGTTGATGCATGTGTTACATGCGATCGTCCGAGGGACGGACGAATCGAGATAGATGGTTGTTGTGTTACGGATGCTCCTCTCTCTTCTCTCTCTCTCTCTCTCTCTCTCTCTCTCGCACACACACAAGTACAAATAGAAGACCGTTCTCTCATGTATACACAACATATCGGCATCTCTTTATGTCTTACTCATGCATGATCATTTGCACATTCACACCTCTCTATGTCTCTATCACATGCACACCGTCTCCACATTTCCCTTCCGCCACAACACACATATGGACACATACACACGTTCTCTCTCAGTCACACACACAAAATCAGTATTAAAAAAACTAGGGCGCACCTAAAACGTCCAAATCCAAATAAACACGAACTGAAGCTAAATTCAAATATATGGAAATATTGTAGCGTGAAGAACTTTTCCAGGAAAAAAAAGTTGAGTAATATTCAGGGATTGTTTTCACACACACAAAAAGGTTCGGTGGATGTCCTTCGAGCGCGACACGGTGACGCACTGTTCGATCGACCACGCGGCCGCGGTTCACGCGCTTGCACAGGATTCCGTATCGTGGCTGTGGTAACTAATATAAGCGCTGCCTCAGTCTAATCTTTACGTGTACTAGTACGGTTTTCTTTTAAGTTTGACCAACCCTATATAAAACTAAACTAAGCTCCCATACGCACACTCATCAATATGCCGCCGCCGCCATTGCGCATGCTGGCGCCCGCCTGCTCCGGCCAACCATTTCTCGCCCATCACCGACGTGTCGCCGCCATCCCTGTGCCATGAAGCCGAAGGCTTGCCCGCTCACGCCGTCTACAGTCCCTCCTCGCGATGCCGCCGCGCTGCTAAGCACGCGAGCAGCTGGTGGACCCGTGTCTATACATGCAGCGTATGAAGAGGAGGACGAGCGCGTGCTCCAGCATGTCGGCGAGGAGGAGCTAGCGTGTCATTGTCGTCTCCGCCCGCGCGGAGGAGGCGCGCATGGTGGCTGTCGCGCCGGAAGCCAGTCGCGCCCGTGCGGAGCCCGCAAACCGAGTGCGAACGCGGAATCTACCTTCGAGACCTTGAATGCCACAAGGATCCTGCAATCTGAAGGAGCAATTTGGGTCAGTCGACCCTTGTGAGCCGTTGGATGTAACATGGATGGCCAGAAGGGCCTCTTCAACCTCCGAAATTGATGCACAGTTCATCTTCTCTCTCAGGCATCGAGCCGCCAGCCCGCCACCCCGCCCTCCCCGGAACCACCTGCCACCGCCATGCTCCGCCCACCCCGCCATCCGTTTAACCCCGGGCACGATCCATTTTTTCCAGCGAACTGCATTCCACACCCAACACTCATAAGATAGATCATGGGCACCCTGCCACCCTAATATAGATACTGGGGTGGCTTCTCTACCGTCTTCTTCCTTCGCTCCGTCGAACATCTTTCACAAATCGACTGACCCAAATTATACTACTAGTACAAACGTATTAAGTACAATAAGAACACGAAGATACGAGCAGTAGTACCAACTACAAGAAGAATAGTAGTACGAGATACTAGTACTACTGTACGTACTAAAGAGTTCAAATATTGAGAAAGAACATAAACATAGTTCTGCTGGGGGCTCAACACAACACACCCCTGAAATAAAACTAAGCAACTAGTCCGCTTGACACTGCAGTAGAACCAGCATGAGCGACGACACTGCCACCTTACTCGGAGTCCGAGTCCACGTCCTCAACTTTGTCCTGGTCCCTCTTCCTCTTCGCCGACGCTTCTTTGCTTGAACCAGACACTGGGCTCTGCTTCTTCATCCAACCCTTGTAGATATTTAACAAAGGTAGGCATCCATTGCTGCATACACGATGTGATCTTCATCTATTGTCTTCAACTCCCATGCATGATGATACTCATGGTGAGGTTTCTTCTGTTGAGCGTATGAAGGATCAATCATGGCTGCTGCCAGGGTCAGCATTGAAGGCTGAGAGGAGGGCACCAGGCTTGCCTTCTGATGATCGAAGGGCTGGCCTACAACGAGGCCTATCCGACCCAGAACAATCCTGTCGTTAATAAAGTCTACAGTAACGAATTTCACTCTTTCGTCCTTGAGGAAGTTCTTAAAATCCTGGCACTCAACGTCGGCATGGCATATGTGGTAGACCAAGCACACGTTATGTACGTAAACCTGGATCACGGCGGGCTTCTTCTTATCTGCCTCCTTTAGAATCTTCTCGCTTTCCAGGACTGTGGTGTACTCAACATCTAGCCCAGCGACCCACTCATCCTTTGAACTGTTGAACATGCGTAGGAAGCGAGCAAGGCATGCTTTTACCATCACAGATCTACGGGTGTAGATGACGATGAACTCATCGCCGGTGATGGATCTAACCTGGTACTCAGCGGCGATCATGGAGATTTGGGAGGCCATGGATTTTGGAGGCGGGTTAGGAGAAGTTGAACTGGTGTAATGTGAAAGGACGGGACTAGTGGGAGTGAACTATTGTAAGGTAGAAGACGGGGACGAGTAGGGCGTGCGAACGACGTGGGTTTGTTGGCTTTCCCGGTGGATAAACGACTGCAAGCCCCCAAAGAGTTCTCGAGTACTATGCGAGACTCACTAGATGTCATGTCTACTTGACCCATATCGTAGGCCTGATGGTATAGCTTCTGCGTGATCGCATGCCATGCCGACGCATGGATGTAACTTCACTTAATTCCGTCAACCGTCGCGCCTCCCACGAGCTTCGCCTCCCTCGCGCTGTCGCGCCCTTTGAGACTTCGACCGGCTATAAATGAGCAATTTTTTTGCCTACTCCGCATGCATGATACTCCCTCTGGTCCTTTTTACTCTGCGTAAGATTTGTGTCAAGTCAAAGTTTGCAAAGTTTTCATCTAAAAAAAACGTTTGCAAAGTTTTTGACCAAATTTATACTAAAAATATCAATATCTGCAATACTCATTATAATGAGTATAAAATATTGATTTGACATTGTGACCGTTGATATGTTTTTCTATAAGTTTGGTCAAAGTAGAGGTACATTGACTTCAGACAAAATTTAAATGCACAATGCAGACTAGTTCCTCCGTCCAGGTGCGTGCCATGTCCTATCTAGTCATCACAACAAGGTTTTCTATTAGAGTACTACTACCTCCCTTCTAGTTTAAAGGGCTCGACTCAAAAATTTCACCTACTCTTACCAAGATAGAGGCGGTCGAATAGTTTTTGTAGTGGTTTCTAGAGTCTGGACTCCATCTTTAGGAACCTTCTCCCCCGCCGGCAAGAATGCAAGGAGATGAGCCAGAAAGGAAATGAAGCTGGAATAAGTAGTTCCGTATTTTATACAGTGGCAGAGGTGGGTAAATATCTGCTACCTCCGGTGTCAAGGCCATGTCTCTATGCACACATATCTCAGCCGTTGGTTCCAAGTAGATCAAACGGCTCTGATGCGTCTCCGTCGTATCTATAATTTTTGATTGTTCCATGCCAATATTCTACAACTTTTACATACTTTTGGCAACTTCTTATACTATTTTTGGGACTAACATATTGATCCAGTGCCCAGTACCAGTTCCTGTTTGTTGCATGTTTTTTGTTTCACAGAAAATCCATATCAAGCGGAGTCCAAATGGGATAAAAACTGACGGAGATTTTTTTGGAATATATGTGATTTTTGGGAAGAAGAATCAACGCGAGACGATGCCCGAGGGAGCCACGAGGCAGGGGGCGCGCCCGAGGGGGTGGGAGCGCCCCTGAGCCTCGTGGCCACCTCGTAAGGCGGTTGGTGCCCTTCTTTCGCCGCAAGAAAGCCAATATCCGGAAAAAATCGTGTCCAAATTTCAACCCAATCAGAGTTATGGATCTCCGGGAATATAAGAAACGGTGAAAGGGCAGAATCAAGGAACGCAGAAACAAAGAGAGACAGATCCAATCTCGGAGGGGCTCTCGCCCCTCCCATGCCATGGAAGCCAAGGACCAGAGGGGAAACCCTACTCCCATCTAGGGAGGAGGTCAAGGAAGAAGAAGAAGAAGAAGGGGGGCCCTCTCCCCTCTCTTCCGGTGGCGCCGGAACGCCGCCGGGGCCATCATCGTCACCGCAATCTACACCAACACCTCCATCATCTTCACCAACATCTTCATCACCTTCCCCCATCTATCTACAGTGATCCACTCTCCCGCAACCCGCTGTACCCTCTACTTGAACATGGTGCTTTATGCTTCATATTATTATCCAATGATGTGTTGCCATCCTATGATGTCTGAGTTGATTTTTGTTGTCCCATCGGTAATTGGTGAATTGTTATGATTGGTTTAATTTGCTTGTGGTTATGTTGCTGTCCTTTGGTGCCCATCATACGAGCGCGCGAGTGGATCACACCATAGGGTTAGTTGTATGTTGATAGGACTATGTATTGGAGGGCAAGAGTGACAGAAGCTTCAACGTAGCATAGAAATTGATGCATACGGGATTGAAGGGGGACCAATATATCTTAATGGTATGGTTAGATTTTACCTTAATGAACGTTAGTAGTTGCAGATGCTTGCTAATAGTTCCAATCATAAGTGCATAGAATTCCAAGTCAGGGATGACATGCTAGTAGTGGCCTCTCCCACATAAAACTTGCTATCGGTCTACTAAGGTAGTCAATTGCTTAGGGACAATTTCGCAACTCCTACCACCACTTTTCCACACTCGCTATACTAACTTTATTGTGTCTTTATCTAAACAGCCCCTACTTTTTATTTACACGCTCTTTATTATCTTGCAAACCTATCCAAAAACACCTACAAAGTACTTCTAGTTTCATACTTGTTCTAGGTAAAGCGAACGTTAAGCGTGCGTAGAGTTGTATCGGTGGTCGATAAAACTTGAGGGAATATTTGTTCTACCTTTAGCTCCTTGTTGGGTTCGACACTCTTACGTATCGAAAGAGGCTACAATTGATCCCCTATACCTATGGGTTAAGAAGACCTTTTTCTGGCGCCGTTGCCGGGGAGTTATAGCATGGGGTGAATATTCTCGTGTGTGCTTGTTTGCTTTATCACTAAGTAATTTTTATTTGCTGTTCTATGTTGTTCTCTATCTTTAGTTATGGATATGGAACACGAAATACCAAAAAAATTAGGTTTACTTGCTACTCATGGAGATGGGGAACCTCCTAAAACCCTCGATGCTCATTATGTGAAAGATATTATGGACTACTTTAATAATCCTGAGAAAACCCCATTCAATTATATAATGGGAGACACGTTGGATCAACGTGAATCCTTTAGGGATTATCGCTTGACTCAAAAAGGGAAACTATTATGGGATCAAATTCATATGTTGCATTGGTATGCTCGGCAACTATGCTTGAGATATGATTATACTTGTTGCTCTAGGATGAAGGCTCCACACCTTCCCTTTTCATGCAAATTTAATGATGATAAAACCTTGGCTTCTTATGCTAATGGTATATATGATTACTATGATGTGGAACGAATAGAAGAATTTGTTGCTTTTAAGGGTGCATGTGAAATTGAATCTTTGTTTAAAGAGTTTGAAGATTTTGATGATTCAGTTTATAGACCTGAAAATTTAGCTATCCTTAAATATTGCTATGAGAATTATAAATACAATTATGATATTGATGAATTTATTGAGAAAGTCTCTGCTGTCCGAGAAGAGACTAATATTTTGCAGGAGTCTATGGAAGAAGAAATTGATGAAACTGTGAGCTCATTAAATGAAAAAGATGACGAGGAGAGCGAAGAACAAAAGGAGGAAGAGCGGATTAGCTACCCATGCCCACCTTCTAATGAGAGTAACTCTTCAACTCATACATTGTTTAATTTCCCTTCGTTCTTACCGAAGGATGACTTTTATGATCCCGTTGATTCTTTTGAAATATCCCTTTTTGATGATGCTTGCTATGCTTGTGGCCAAGATGCCAATATGAATTATGCTTATGGAGATGAACTTGCTATAGTTCCTTATGTTAAACATGAAATTGTTGCTATTGCACCTTTGCATGATAGTCCTATTATCTTTTTGAATTCTTCCGACTACACTATATCGGAGAAGTTTGTCCTTATTAAGGATTATATTGATGGGTTGCGTTTTACTACTACACATGATGATTTTTATAGATATAATATGCATGTGCTTGCTGCTCCTACTTGCAATTATTATGAGAGAGGAACTACATCTCTGCCTCTCCATGTTTCCAATATGATAAAATTGCAAGAAACTGTTTATACTATGCATTAGCCTTTACTATGTGTGCACGAATTGTTCTTCTATGACATGCCGATGCATAGGAAGAGAGTTAGACTTCGTCATTACCAGATATATGTTACTTTGTGCTCACTACTAAATTACAAATCATTGTTAATTTAAATTGGCTTTGATATACCTTGGGATCCGGGTGGATCCATTACTTGAGCACTATATGCCTAGCTTAATGGCTTTAAAGAAAGCGCTGCCAGGGAGACAACCCGGAAATTTTAGAGAGTCATTTATTTCTGTTGTGTGCTTTTATAAAGTTTAAAAAGAAATATAATGTGCCAAGATTTGCCTTTAGGATGTTTACATTGCTTGTTGGTTTGTGCGGTGCAAGACAGAAACTTTGTCTGTAGTGCGCGATTTTACATTTTTTACTGGAAAGTTAAACGGGTCTGAAACTTTTTGTACCGTCTTTCCATACAAATTTTTATTTTTCCTAATTTTGGCAGAATGTTTGGAGTATCACAAGTATGGTGAATGTTCAGATTACTACAGACTGTCCTGTTTAAGACAGATTCTGTTTTTGATGCATAGTTTGCTTGTTTTGTTGAAACTATCAATTTCCATCAGTGGATTAAGCCATGGAAAAGTTATATTACAGTAGCTACAATGAAAAAACAAAATATGAATTGGTTTTCAACAGTACTTAGAGTAGTGATTTTCTATATTATACTAACGGATCTTACCGAGCTTTCTGTTGAGTTTTGTGTGGATGAAGTGTTCGAAGATCGAGGATGTCTCGATGTGAGGAGAAGTAGGAGAGGAAAGAGCTCAAGATTGGGGATGCCCAAGGCACCCCAAGTAAATATTCAAGGAGACTCAAGTGTCTAAGCTTGGGGATGCCCCGGAAGGCATCCCATCTTTCTTCAACAAGTATCGATATGTTTTCGGATTCGTTTCGTTCATGTGATATGTGCAAATCTTGGAGCGTCTTTTGCATTTAGTTTTCACTTCTTATTTTATGCACCATGCTGGTATGATATAGTCCATGGTTGATTTATAGAATGCTCATTGCACTTCACTTAAATCTTTTGAGTATGGCTTTATAGAATACTTCATGTGCTTCACTTATATCATTTGAAGTTTGGATTGCCTGTTTCTCTTCACATAGAAAACCGCCATTTGTAGAATGCTCTTTTGCTTCACTTATATTTGTTAGAGCGTAGGCATATCTTGTTTAGAAAGGATTAAACTCTCGTGCTTCACTTATATCTATTTAGAGAGATGACAGGAACTGGTCATTCACATGGTTAGTCATAAAATCCTAAATAAAACTTGTAGATCACTAAATATGATATGTTTGATTCCTTGCAATAGTTTTGCGATATAAAGATGGTGATATTAGAGTCATGCTAGTGGGTAGTTGTGGATTGTAGAAATACTTGTGTTGAAGTTTGTGATTCCCGTAGCATCACGTATGGTGAACCGTTATGTAACGAAGTTGGAGCATGAGGTATTTATTGATTGTCTTCCTTATGAGTGGCGGTCGGGGACGAGCGATGGTCTTTTCCTACCAATCTATCCCCCTAGGAGCATGTGTGTAGTACTTTGTTTCGATGACTAATAGATTTTTGCAATAAGTATGTGAGTTCTTTATGACTAATGTTGAGTCCATGGATTATACACACTCTCACATGTCCATCATTGCTAGCCTCTTCGGTACCGTGCATTGTCCTTTCTCACCTCGAGAGTTGGTGCAAACTTCGCCGGTGCATCCAAACCCCGTGATATGATACGCTGTATCACACATAAGCCTCCTTATATCTTCCTCAAAACAGCCACCATACCTACCTATCATGGCATTTCCATAGCCATTCCGAGATATATTGCCATGGAACTTCCATCATCATCATATACATGACTTGAGCATTTATTGCCATATTGCTTTGCATGATCGTAAGATAGCTAGCATGATATTTTCATGGCTTGTCCTTTTTTGATATCTTTGCTACGCTAGATCATTGCACATCCCGGTACACCGCCGGAGGCATTCAGATAGAGTCATATTTTTGTTCTAGTATCGAGTTGTAAGTAAATAAAAGTGTGGTGATCATCATTATTAGAGGATTGCCCCAGTGAGGAAAGGAAGATGGATACTATGATTCCCCCACAAGTCGCGATGAGACTCCGGACTTAAAAAAAGAGAGGCCAAAGAAGCCCACAAAAAAAACAAAAAAATGAGAGAAAAAGAGAGAAGGGGCAGTGTTACTATCCTTTTACCACACTCGTGCTTCAGAGTAGCACCATATTCTTCATATAGAGAGTATCTTGAGTTATCACTTTCATATACTAGTGGGAATTTTCATTATAGAACTTGGCTTGTATATTCCAACGATGTGCTTCCTCAAATGCCCTAGGTCTTCATGAGCAAGCAAGTTGGATGCACACCCACTTAGTTTCAGTTTGAGCTTTCATACACTTATAGCTCTAGTGCATCCGTTGCATGGCAATCCCTACTCCTCGCATTGACATCAATTGATGGGCATCTCCATAGCCCATTGATTAGCCGCGTTGATGTGAGACTTTCTCCCTTTTTGTCTTCTCCACACCACCTCCACCATCATATTGTATTCCACCTATAGTGCTATGTCCATGGCTCACGCTCATGTATTGCGTGAAAGTTGAAAAGGTTTGAGAACATCAAAAGTATGAAACAATTTCTTGGCTTGTCATTGGGGTTGTGCATGATTTGAATATTTTGTGTGGTGAAGATGGAGCATAGCCAGACTATATGATTTTGTAGGGATAACTTTCTTTGGCCATGTTATTTGAAAAGACATGATTGCTTTATTACTATGCTTGAAGTATTATTGTCTTAATGTCAAATGATAGACTATTGCTTTGAATCACTCGTGTCTTAATATTCATGCCATGATTAGATTACATGATCATGATTATGCTAGGTAGCATTCCACATCAAAAATTATCCTTTTTATCATTTACCTACTCGAGGACGAGCAGGAATTAAGGTTGGGGATGCTGATATGTCTCCGTCGTATCTATAATTTTCGATTGTTCCATGCCAATATTCTACAACTTTTACATACTTTTGGCAACTTTTTATACTATTTTTGGGACTAACATATTGATCCAGTGCCCAGTACCAGTTCCTGTTTGTTGCATGTTTTTTGTTTCACAGAAAATCCATATCAAGCGGAGTCCAAATGGGATAAAAACTAACGGAGATTTTTTTGGAATATATGTGATTTTTGGGAAGAAGAATCAACGCGAGACGATGCCCGAGGGGGCCACGAGGCAGGGGGCGCGCCCCAGGGGGTGGGAGCGCCCCTGACCCTTGTGGCCACCCCGTAAGGCGGTTGGTGCCCTTCTTTTGCCGCAAGAAAGCCAATATCCGGAAAAAAATCGTGTCCAAATTTCAACCCAATCGGAGTTACGGATCTCCGGGAATATAAGAAACGGTGAAAGGGCAGAATCAGGGAACACAGAAACAGAGAGAGACAGAGAGACAGATCCAATCTCGGAGGGGCTCTCGCCCCTCCCATGCCATGGAAGCCAAGTACCAGAGGGGAAACCCTTCTCCCATCTAGGGAGAAGGTCAAGGAAGAAGAAGAAGAAGAAGGGGGGCCCTCTCCCCTCTCTTCCGGTGGCGCCGGAACGCCGCCAGGGCCGTCATCGTCACCGCAATCTACACCAACACGTCCATCATCTTCACCAACATCTTCATCACCTTCCCCCATCTATCTACAGTGGTCCACCCTCCCGCAACCCGCTGTACCCTCTACTTGAACATGGTGCTTTATGCTTCATATTATTATCCAATGATGTGTTGCCATCCTATGATGTCTGAGTTGATTTTTGTTGTCCTATCGGTAATTGGTGAATTGCTATGATTGGTTTAATTGGCTTGTGGTTATGTTGCTGTCCTGTGGTGCCCATCATATGAGCGCGCGAGTGGATGACACCATAGGGTTTGTTGTATGTTGATAGGACTATGTATTGGAGGGCAAGAGTGACAGAAGCTTCAACCTAGCATAGAAATTGATGCATACGGGATTGAAGGGGGACCAATATATCTTAATGCTATGGTTAGGTTTTACCTTAATGAACGTTAGTAGTTGCAGATGCTTGCTAATAGTTCCAATCATAAGTGCATAGAATTCCAAGTCAGGGATGACATGCTAGTAGTGGCCTCTCCCACATAAAACTTGCTATCGGTCTACTAAAGTAGTCAATTGCTTGGGACAATTTCGCAACTCCTACCACCACTTTTCCACACTCGCTATACTAACTTTATTGTGTCTTTATCTAAACAGCCCCTACTTTTTATTTAAACGCTCTTTATTATCTTGCAAACCTATCCAAAAACACCTACAAAGTACTTCTAGTTTCATACTTGTTCTAGGTAAAGCGAACATTAAGCGTGCGTAGAGTTGTATCGCTGGTCGATAAAAGTTGAGGGAATATTTGTTCTACCTTTAGCTCCTCGTTGGGTTCGACACTCTTACTTATCGAAAGAGGCTACAATTGATCCCCTATACTTGTGGGTTATCAGGCTCACGTTGTCCAGAGGTAGACACACCATCACCACAAACTGAGATTTTTATAGGAGTAATAAATATATAGAGTAGAAAATAGATATAAGAGTCGAGATAAAGAGTAGAGATTAGTCAATATTCTCTTTAGGCTACTCATAGTAGAAATTATCATATACTAGTATCATGTGCATGATACTAGTGTATGATACGGGACTACCTTTATAGTCCCATGTATGACACAAAGTAGCATAGTATTTAACATGATATGGTATCTACATATGTTACTCTAACCCCCTCTCTTCTTTAATTCTTTGTCACATCAGCATGTTTGCTATTCCCGTGTGCATGATACCAGCTAATAAGATACCACATTACCACCATGATGGCCATCCTTAATCATCGCATGCAATAATTTAGTGCACCTTGAAATGTGAACGCCTGCTTGACTCTCCTTCTCCCTCCGGCAGTCTCACCACTCCACCCCGTGTGGAAAAAATATGCATGCATG
>NC_057814.1:466756223-466762115 GCF_018294505.1 Triticum aestivum | reverse complement strand
GGCTGAGGCGGGGCTCGGGCTGCGGCTTTAAAGGCCGGCCGGGCTGAGGTGTCCGGGTCGGACACGGCCCGTAAGGCGGTTGACTTTAAAAAAAAAATCGGACGTGCAGAAAAAGTAAGAAAAGACATACTAAACGGACTCCAAAAATCCCGAAATAAAATTTCCCCGTCCTCTAAAACAAAGCCGGACAAGATGAACATTTATTTGGGCCTAAAATGCAATTTTGAAAAACGCGTATTTTTCCTAATTCGAATAAAATCAAATAAAATCCAAATAAAATCAAATATTTGTTTTTAATATTTTTCCTCCAATATTTCATTATTTGTGGAGAAGTAATTTTATCCCCTCTCATATATTTTGATATGAAATATTTTTGGAGAGAAAAATAATTAAAACAAATGATCCTATTTTCAAAATTTGAGAAAACCCAAATATGAAAATAACGAAATCCCCAACTCTCTCCGTGGGTCCTTGAGTTGCGTGAAATTTCTAGGATCGCAAATCAAAATGCAATAAAATATGATATGCATGATGATCTAATGTATAACATTCCAAATTGAAAATTTGGGATGTTACACCTTCCTAGGCCTCGCCGTCGTCCACCGCCCTGGTGCTCTCAGCGCGGCGTGGTCAACATGGTCAAGGAACGACTTCCATCGGAAGACTACTGTTGTGGAGAGGCTGACAGTTGGGTCCACGGCAGCCGCAAGGAAGTGCCTCCTTATTACGCGGAAAATAATTATTCCTCCACCTAACAGCAGGGACCCACCAGACGGGCAACTATATTTCACGAAAAAACGTTTCCCCCTGACTGCTGGGACCTACCAGCTACATCTTCGCATGCAAGGAAGTGCGTCCGAAAAAAATGATTCGCCCCCTGACTGCTGGGACCCACCAGCTACATCTTCGCAGGCAAGGAAGTGCCTGACAGTCGGGACCCACCTGGTCGAAGCGTACGTAGCGTTCTCATTCTGGTCGCGAACGTGTACGTACATACTGGTCGATGTAGAGGCGCGCACGTGTCGTAGTAGAGGCACGCATGTAGCATGTACACATACGTACAACGGCCAGTGTGCAAGAAAGAAAATACGACCACGTACGTACATACGGGCAGGGTCTCGAATGCCTACTCGCGCATACGTACGGCCAGGGCTCGTGTACATGGCTGGGTCGGAACGGAGAAACATCGTCGTCATCGTGTTCATGGGGAGCCAACCGGCTGGGTCGGAACGGAATGCATCGGCGTGTTCATCGGGAGGGCTTGGATGGAACAGCCGATGGAAACGAGGCCTGGCGTACCGCAGAACGGAGGAAACGGCCTTGTGTTCGACCGACCAAGTTCGAAACGGGATCCTGTTCATCGGGAGGGGTCTGGCGTACTGCAAAACGGAGGAAACGAACCTCCTACGGTTGAAACGGGGGTCCTGTTGATCGAGAGGGGTGTGGCGTACCGCAAAACGGAGGAAACGGACTTGTGTTGGAGCGCTACGGTCGAAACGGGGGTCCTATTCATCGGGAGGGGTGTGGCGTACCGCAAAACGGGACTCCACGGGATACTGTTCATCTCCACCGTCGACCCCCTCCAGCCTCCACGGGCTACTGTTCATCCACCGTCAACCTCCTCCAGCCTCCACCTGCGACTGTTCATCCACGGGCTCTTGTTCATCCAGCCTCCACCGCGCGCTACTCCACCGGCTACTGTTCAACCAGCCCTCTCCATGGGCTCCTGTTCAACGACCCCTCCACGGGCTACTATTCATCCAGCCCTCCACCGTCTACTGTTCATCCTACCCTCCACGGGGATGGTCCTGCTCATCCTGCCCTCCACGGGTCCTGTTCATCCAGCCCCAACCGGCTCGAACGATCGGGGTCCTGTTCATCCACCCCCACCGGGAACTGTTCATCCAAACCCCCCAGCAACACTCACTGTTCATCCAGAGGCAACGCCACGGGGTCCTGTTCATCCACCCCCACCGGGAACTGTTCATCCAAACCCCCCAAGCAACGCTCACTGTTCATCCAGAGGCAGCATCGATCGGCTTCAGTTAGCAGAAGTAGCGATGGAATCGCTCGATCGGGTTTAGTTATCAGCTATCGATCGATCGCTCGGGTTCAGTAATGCGTAGCCTGCAGTGCAATCGCTCGGGTTCAGTTAGAGCCCAACGCCTCGCTCGGGTTCAGTTAGATCCCAACGCCTCGCACCCACGCGCGTGCGTGTATGAGAGAAACGCGCATCGCTCGGCCCCGACCACCCACCGTAACCGGGAACACCCCGATATTTTCCTCTCCCTTGCTTCTACCACGTTTTTTCCGTCATGGACGGCCCAAAGAATGTCATGCAGCTGCGTCTTCAGCCCACCCAGGACGAAAAGCCCATTTTCTGTCATGATTTTTTGTCATAGAAGTAGGACCCCACCACATCTATGATGATACCGTGTTTTGTCACAATTATTGCCATAGAAGTGTCATAAGCATGACAGAAAAGATTTTCGTTCGGCCCAAAATGTCACGGATGTGTCTTTTTTTTTGTAGTGCAGACATATCATGAGTTGACAATTCATATTGGAAGTACCAAGCACATAACAAGTTATACACTTGGTACTTGGGGGCTAATTCCTATTTGTTTGTTACCAGAAATTCTTGCAAAGTCCCAAGCACAATACAAGTTTTACTCTTGGCACTTGGGGGCTAATGTTTGTTTGCACAAAGTAACATTATGGATATTCTTCTAAAGTCCCGGTTTAGCTTGAAAAGATAAGCCGGTCCTGGGGGAATACACATGCAAAACTGGCCAGGTTATTATTCTAAAGTCCCGGTTCATCTTCATAAGTTAAACCGGCCCTTGGGGGCTACACCGGCGAAAGTTACAATATTACAATTCTAAAAGTACCAGTTCATCCTAAAAAGATAACCCGGTCCTTGGAGGCTAAGCATGCAAAGTTGAGATATTATAAAGTCCCGGTTTAGATGGATATCATAAACCGGCACTTGGGGGCTACTGGAGTTGATATTTGGAATTGGACATAAGAGAGAAACGGTTATGCAGTTACCTCATATCGTTCCTTCATCAGATTTACTAAACCGGCTTCGAAGTCCCGGCTTGTGTACAGACAGTTTAAAAAACCAGAATGGATGTCTGGGGCGTTGAGGTGGGCATAGCTTGACAAATCTGTGTTCCATTTGCCTTTGCCCATAGCAGAAAGCTCGTCCTTGGCACTACGCTTCGATAAAGCAACAAGATTGCCAGGAGCGGTGTGGCCAAGGCCAGTAATCATAATGTCATCTTCTTTGTCACCAGCAGCCTTCAGTGGAGTTGACGGTTGATCAGCCGCTTTAGCTAGACTTGCATTTTTCTCAGTGTCTCGGACCGGGCTTGTCAGTTTATCGGACTGGCCTATTGGGTCAACCTCTACTTGTTCAACAACAAAGTCATAATCTTGTGGTGGCGGATCATCAAGCATAACGTCAGCATTTGTCTCTACCGGATCTGGAGTTTTTTCTGGTTCAATAGTGATATTGTCATCAGACGGTTTATTTAGCCGAGCCTTCTTGCTGGGTCTAGGCTTGGCACTGATAAGAACAAACATAAACATCAGTACAGTATGCAAATATAATACATCAAGGATAAATTAAAGCATAACTTACCCAGGGACCGTCTTGAGGGTTGGAAGTTGTGCGGCCATTGACTCGCCAGAGGATGAGTGAGGTTTGCCCTGATAATTTGAATTAGACGGGTTAAGAGGCTGACGGAAACAACCTGCCTTGGGGCAAGAAGTATCAGGAATATAAGAGACCTCTGATCGACGTTTCCGGACTAGAGTGTTTGGGGAATCAGCGGAGGTAACTACCTGGCCGCTGTGCCGAGTTGTGCGGCACGATTCGTGTTGCTGCTTCTTCAAAAGAAAGTTTGGGTTCAAGTGAGCTAGGGGGTGAGAAAATTTTACTTTCCGGTTTGCTTGACGGATTTTTTGTGTTGGTAGAGGATCTGAACCGGAGGAAAGGATAATTACCTCTATATCCTCAGCTTGGCTGCCTTCAGCATCGTCCTGATAATAGTCATTGCCAATAAGGTGTATGAAAAAAGAACCAAGGGAGTCAAGTTCTACCTCTGAGTCCGGATTATCTAGGTCAGCATCAGCATTTGGTTCAGAAGACTCAGTGGTCCTCTTTTTGGCAGGTTTTTTAGTAACCTTGGTCTTGGGGCGAGGTGTCTTGGCCGGTTTATCTTTTGGCTTCTTTTTCCAGAACGGATCATCACCCTCTCAAAGATGGACAAAATTTTGAGAGAGTATTTAAAAGGATTAAGTTAAAAACAAAAAAGTTATATGATTCTTACAGCTGGCGGTTTGTTGGAACTGCAGAAAGGACTTAATCCGATCTGGCTACAGATAGCCTCCGGTTCATTCAGTATTTTCTTGACAGACTCAGTAACTTCAGCTTCTATTAACTGTATGTCAACATGTCGTTGAGGATCTTTCAAACTCCCTGTGTATTCACACATTAAACTGGGGTGCCGGCTTAAAGGCAGAATGCTCCAGGATATCCAGCAGCGAACAAAGTCGACACATGTTAAACCGTTCGCCATAAAGGCTCTGAGCTTTGAGAGTTGTGGTGCGTAGTTGGACCGTTCCTTTGCAGTCAGCCTCTGAGGAAACGGATGTGTGTTGCTAAGCCGGTGAGGACGATAACCCGGCAGAGGATTTTCGTCAGTTGGAGATTTATCCTGGCAATAAAACCAAGTCTGATTCCAGTCCTTGGGGTGACTATGAAGCTTGGCGTGAGGTAAGCTGACATCTTTCCTCTTTTGAATAGCCATTCCAACAAGTTCAGTGTTGGGTCCGCCTGTAAACTATGTACGATGGTTCAAATAAAAGAAATCCCTAAACAGTTCAACTGTGGGTTCCTCTTGAAGATAAGCCTCGCAAAATACATGGAAATTGCAAATATTGGACACAGAGTTTGGTCCAATATCCTGAGGATGTAGTTGGAAACTAGCAAGTACATCTCGGAATTTTTTTGATCCAGGATGGCTAAACCCTCGACCCAGGTGGTCAACAAATACAACTACTTCTCCATCTTTGGGCTCAGGAGGATTTTCTGGACCGGGGACCCTCCAGTGGATGACTTCTTTCCTTGCTAAAGCGCTAGTTGCGACACATCCCTCCAGTTGCACTTCCGTAACCCGGGAAGGGACCCAGTTACAAGCATAAAATTGTTTGGCCATTTCAATGAAAAGCTGGAAAAACATCAATGTCGGTTTAAGGTTTATGATGGACAAGATCGGAAGCAGAAACAGAGGCATATACACTTTATTAAACCGGAGTCTAACATTGGAGGAACTACAAAGATAATGAATTGGTGGTTTAAGAGGGGACTAATGGTACCTGCCGGATTATCATTTTCTAAAAATTTAAACCGCCTATATTGGTATGAAAGGTACAGATCTAAAATGTCTAAGTAAGGGAAAAACAAGTTTCACAGTTTGATTTGGTAAATTTAGATCTGCAGCATATCAGTAAATCAAAATATATTCAGGATTAAATTTCTGGTACTTAAGCAGTCGAAAGATCCAGATGGGATTTTCTGCTGTAAAGTGATGCACTAATGGGAAAAGACTACGGATACCACTAGACAGAGGAGAAAGGATAAGGTTTGAATCTCATAGCCATGGCACAGTGATGAACAAGGAACAACAGCCTCAAGTTTTTGATCAACACCGAAACCCTAATGGTGGATCTAGAGCAAGAAAAGGGAAACTTATAGATGCTGATGGAACAGCGGAGGAGCGCCGCGTTTCTCTGGTGCCTTCAGGTTGATGCAGTGGCCGGAGATGAGGTTGAGGGCGGAGCTGGACGACGGCGGCCGTGCGTGATGGTCAAGTCGGTGCAAGGA